>NC_143559.1:13252500-13552500 GCF_054136105.1 Typopeltis vanoorti | reverse complement strand
TCTGAGCAAGTAGAAGGTTCATTCTTCTCCCCACACACATCTACTTTTGCTAAACCACAATAATTTCATAAATGGCAATGTGCCAGTCTTTTCTCATTATAATAGCACTAAAAAAATGAATGCCTAGTTCATTCTTGCTCAATACTAATTCACAGGGTTTAACAAATTATGCAAAGCTGTACTAATAACTATGCAAAAAAGATAACAGTGATTACTTTTTATGGCCAGTAAGAGTTCCATAAAGTGATTAGTGGTGCTGTATTATAGTTGGATGAAATTTCCTTTTTGTGAGAACCATTTAAAGAAGGAAAAGTTAGTGAATAATAAGAATAGGTTACTGGTATGGTCCATTGCAGGATATTGTCATAAGATTCTCTAAGCTGGAAGCCTGAAGTACATGTCTGTTCTTAATTTCATTATACTAAATACCTTTTTTGCAGGATGCTGTAGAAGTAGGAAGAGCTCCTATTGTTGATATTAATTTGAAGATACCTTAACTGTACCATTCATTTAAAATGGATTCTGTAAAATATCATCTGTTCATTGGGCACCCACAGATGCTGTATGGTCATTCTGAAGCTCGGTGATGTGCCACACCAGTCCTCACCATGTAATCCTGTTGTATGATTTTCTGGAGCCTTCAACCTCTGAAGATCAGTCACTCTGCGCGTGCACACACACACACACACACACACACACACACACACCATCCATCTATTGATGGTCTGCCCCCCTTACTCTTTCAGGAACTTTACTTTCTATTACTGTTCTGAAAGTCCTCCTACCATTCTTTCAATGGGTCCAAAATAATTTAACTTTCTTCTTAAATTGTACATATTTAGTCTGATGTATTAAAATAAAGAACTTTTATTATTAAAAGACCAGAAGATAAATGATAAAATATACAAAGAGCCAACAAGTTTCACTAGCCACTGTCTAGCATTTTCAAGGCTGAACTGGTGTGAAAACAAATGCATTAAGTTACATTTAAAACATACACTTTAGTAACTGTTAGGCCGTTACATTTGATCATTCGTGTTTGTTTGCGTGCATGTGTTCGAATGCTTCAGTCAGAATCCGATACATGACCACATGTTGTGTAGTTTTTTGCATATTGTAGTTCTGTTGAACTGAGAGAGATTTCTATTTAAAGTATTGCCTGTGTGTAGTACCACAGCTGCTTCTTTTAAAGTTCTGTGTCTGTAGTCATGCTCGATGTAAGGCATAGAACAGTTTTTCCAATCTATAATGTGATTTGATGTTGAGAAATGATGAGCTAAACCAGATGTGATGATTCTATTATGATTGACATCCCCCACATGTTCCTTCTGTCTTATTTCAAAACTTCTAGAAGTCTGACCAGTGTAAGAAAGGCCACACGTGCATGGAATTTCATATGCTCCAGGACATTTGAAGAAAGGTACCTCATCTTTGGGTGATCTTAAGATTTGTCTGATCATGGTAGTTGGTTTAAAAACCACTCTGATGTTACGAGCTTTTAACATTCTCACCAATTTTGTGGAAACTGAATTAATATATGGAATGACAGCTGTGGACACATATTGGGGCACCGTAACACATTGTTGGTGGTTGTCTTTAAATAGACATTTGTTTAAAATGTTAGAAGGGTATCCATTAAGAGAAAGAGTGTTAGCTATTAGTGACAGTTCTCTCTGTACATCTGCTTCTTTTGAAATAGACCTTAAGGCTCTATTACGGAGCATGTGAATGATGCTGTGTTTTTGTGATCTATGATGGTTGGACGAATAATGTAGATATCTACCTGTATCTGTGGGTTTCTTGTAAATGGACAGTTGGATATTGTTATCTTCTCTCCTCACTAGGATGTCAAGAAAAGGAAGTTCTTTGTTCTTCTTTAATTCTATAATGAATTTGATCTTATTGTGTAGTGAGTTGATTTTGTTCAGAAACATGAGAAGGTTTTCCATGGTATCCTTCCAGATGATGAACACGTCATCGACATATCTCCACCAAATTGACGGTTTTGGTAAAATGGTGGAAAGAATATCCTTTTCAAGTTTTTCCATAAAAAAGTCTGCACATGGTGGTGACAGGGGGCTACCCATGGCTAGACCTTCCAATTGTTTGTATACAGTGTTGTTAAATTTGAAGAAATTTGATTTCAGGCAATGATGAAACAACTGTGTGATGTCTTGAGGGGAAAGATCTTTCAGAATGTTGACTACCTCTATAATCGGTACATTAGTGAATAAGGACACTACATCAAGACTAGCCATAATGTCTGTACCAGATTCTGACTGAAGCATTCGAACACATGCACGCCATCAAACACGAATGATCAAATGTAACGGCCTAACAGTTACTAAAGTGTATGTTTTAAATGTAACTTAATGCATTTGTTTTCACACCAGTTCAGCCTTGAAAATGCTAGACAGTGGCTAGTGAAACTTGTTGGCTCTTTGTATATTTTATCATTTTATCTTCTGGTCTTTTAATAATAAAAGTTCTTTATTTTAACTTTCTTCTGTCAATATTAAGGAACCTTAAAGTTCTACTGATCTTTTCTAACATCCATTCATTTGTATGCCTTTCAGTATATGATATCCTCAACAGCCTTCTGTAACACCACATCTCGAAAGCAGCTATCCTTTTCTTATTTGATTTTTTAAGTTCCAAGTTTCACATTAATTTATGCTTTGGCAATAAAATATGCCTTAGCTTTATCATTGACACAAGAAATAATATCTGTATATGGTATGTAATATCACTGGTAATAAACTGTTCTAGATGCTATCTAACAGTTGTGTTTTTCTGAAAAACCAACTGTTGGTTTGGTAACATGAAAATTATGCACTAATGCTGACTAATGGCTGCTCTGGTTGAGGTCTGGTATCATCAAACATATGGGGCACATGTTTCAACCCCTCACCCATTTCATTTAATTCAAATTTAAAATTTTCACTGCTCTCAAACTCCATATCATTTTCATCTGGTACATGCTCACTATCATGCTATCACTTAAATTCTCATTATCTATTTTTTTATAATATTTTACTCAGATAAATCATAAAAGTATGCAAAAAAAAAGTAGCTAATTATTATTAATCATGTTTTGGTTAACTTAGTGGTTAGCGTATCCGCTCACCAGAAAAAAAAAGGCTGTGGGCATGGGTGTTTGTGATTGTCTGTGAAAATAATAGTGGTGGTGTTCAGTGGTAGATGATGAAGGTAGTTGCGGTTGGTGGAGACGAAGAGTTGTAGAGTAGGTGCCCTCCCTCAATGAGTCTTTGGGCTCCCTGGAGGTGTTATAATAATAATAATAATAATGATGATGTTGCAGCTAGCATCCAGTAACAACTGACTTCTTCTTCTTAAGGTTCTTAGCCACAAGCACCACAGTTGTCCATTTTTTTCTATCCTTAGCCAGTTCCTTCCAGTTTTGCAGGTTCAGCTCTTTTATGTCCATTTCGATGTTATCCATCCATCTTCTGAGAGGTCTTCCTCTAGGACATCTTCCATTAGGGTGATGTAAAAAGGTTTTCCTCACTAGCCTGTTATCCTCCATTCTTTGCAGGTGACTAAATCAGAGCTAGTCTGATGCGACTAGCTCTGATTTAGTTTATCATTAGTGGCTTCTTATAAAGTTTATAGAGTTCTTTATTTGTTCACCATCTTTGTTCATCTGTCACAAGATCTTGAATCAGGCCAAATATTTTTTCTTAAGATTTTGTTTACAAAGCATTGTAATTGATCTTCATCAGCTTTCGTTATATTCCATGTCTCTGCACCATATAATATAATACAACTGGTCTAATTAAATATTCTGTAGATATTTATTTTAGATTCATGACAGAATTCTAGATGAGAGGAGGTGCTGAAGTGAAAAATATGATTTATTACCTGCTTGGATTCTTATCTTTATTTCTGTTTGGATGATATCTTTAGTTATTATAGAGCCTAGATTGAATTGATTAAATTATATTCAGTTTTTCAATATCATGTCAGCAAGCTGAATAGTTGCTGGCTTATTGAGATCATTATCTCTAGATACTTTTAAATATTCTGTTTTATTTTGGTTATTATTGAGAACTATCTTTTTGGAAGAGGTTTTAAGGTTTTGTAATCACCTGCACTTTCTCCTATGATATCAGTATCGTCTACATACCGAATGATGCAGAGCATGATACAATATATTTAGTTGTTTCTCATATTACTTTTTTCGAAGCTGTGTTGAATAATATAGGTGATATTGCATCTCTTTGTTTTAAACCAATAATGAGAGTGTGTCACTTGCTACTGATACATCATCATTGTTGTTTCAGTAGTATGTAAAACTCTGATTGGTTGATTAAAAAAAAATGATCTAATCATATTAAAAACATGAACAGGGGTGCAACAAATACACTTGACTGTGGCAAGTAGCTGCAGACTGGACAAAATAGAATATTTTTTTAAATAATAACTTTTTAAAATATCTTTCTGACTTAAAAAATCAGATATGATGCCATTGATCAGTTTATGAAACTCCTGTTGACTTATTGAGACATCATTAAAAAATAAAAAATGGCAGTCTTAGGCAAGTACATTTTGTGTATAGCAAGTAGGATTTTGCATAATTTGTTGAGCACTGGTTATGATGACTTTCAGGAATTCTATGATGTGTATTTTAATATATTTCCCTTCTAAAAAGAAATAAGTGTTATAACTCTAATATTGTCATCATTTTTGGAAATAGTAAGGCTTTAACTAAGTAAGGAATAGTTTTTCAGCCAAAAGGCTGTGGGTTTGAATCCTGCTGTGGGCACAGATATTTGTGATTGTCTGTGAAAATACTAGTGATGGTGGTGGATGGTAGATGGCATTGGTATGAATGATGATTGCAGTTCGTTTTAGTGAATGGATTGAATGGTGGAAACAGAGAGTAGGTGCCCTCCCTTGATGAGTCTTTGGACTTCCTGGAGGTGGTGTTACATAATAATAATAATTTTTATGATGCCAGCATTGGAGTCATCATATGGGAGGATTTAAATAATTAGCTATTAAAGATGCACACTTTTTTTTTTATTAACATTGTGATAAAATGAGACTCTCTGTTTTTTTTTGTTTTTTTTTTTTTTTCCTTCTTAAATGTGCTTCTCCTCTTTCCCTTTGCCAAGAGAAAAGTTTTTTGCTCCCTCTGCCATTCCATCTTTTAATGATTTCATGTTTGAATATATATACAGTACAGAGATTTCTAGATCATCTCAGTACATGTTTTTTTGCAACAGTTGAACTCTCTTACTATATTTAAATTTAGAAAAAGTGCAAATAGCAGAGAATTCTATTTTCAAATATATTTAATGATTGCATACCATAAATGATAAGAAAATCAATGGGACCAAAATGCCATAAAAGAACATTTTTATCCCACTGTTTTTATTTTTAGGTGCATTTCATTTGTTTGGTCAGTCATTCTGTGTTTAGAACTCCCACTCTAGCCAGATAGATCAGGTTGAAATTTTTATTTGGATTTTGATTAGAATCACATCATTTTAGTCCCAAAATGATAAAGAATTTTTTATTGCAAATTTCAGTAGGTAATTGAGGTCTATAGTAGGTAGATCAACAGTGGCTGTGGGTTCGATTCCTGTGTTAATAAATGAAAGCTCTTATTATACTTTATTCACCTGGTTAGCAAAATGATTACTTTAATCAGCAGCAGCAGCACAGTTGCATTTTTTTAACATCAGTGATGTAAAGAGGCCCATTGCTGTAGTACTGCAAAACACATTTTTATGATTCTCTCAGATCATTTACATATTGTTTTATATACTTTTATTATGTATGTGGATGCTGCATTTCTTATGGTATGAATCTGTATTCCATGATGAAGATTGTTTATAGTATACTAAATATCTCAACATTTTTTTTTCTCTTAATGCTGCATATATCTTGATGTTTTCTGTACATAAATTCTGTCTTAGCTGCTATACTCTTTCCATGTTTTTGCATTGTGCCATCATCAAAATGCCAAAACATGGAATCTGTTGTGTTATACCTTAAACTCATTCAGAATTTGCACAGCACCTACAGTCCTAATGGACCAAACATTCACATCACCCAGTGTGAGACTACACCACCACTCTGCTTAGCCAAGATTTATGACTTATCCATTGCACACCACAGTACTATTACTAATATACCATATGCTATAACAGTGTTTCACAGGTGTTATTAACATATATATATATATATATATATATATATATAAACTTTCCCTCGGTGCACTCTCCAAGTAAAAAAAATCCACTTCTCATTCCCTTACGCACCCCTCTCTCTTTCCCTCCATTCTATGAAAACTTCTTATATATTAATCCAAAAAAAAAAAAAAAATTCCCATTACCATCTTAAACATCTTTATCATACATCTCTCCTCTACCTACAAAACTCAGCAGTTTATATTCTCTAACAATTTTTATATTCAACTTTTTTTTTAATTCCTTAAAATAACATATCTATTAGGGGAAATTATCACCAGGATCTGTCAGTGCCAAACTAGATATTTTTCATTTTATGAATTCTTCTTTATATGGGTTTGATACTAGTCAGTTCTCATTGATTGAAATGAGAAATTCAGCACAAGAAAAACAAATACCTCAATAATTTGTATCATCCAACAATTGTTCTTATGCTGTAATAACCTAGTTGCTACTTGTTATACAGGAAATGTATACACAGTGAAAATATATCCAATTTGAGATACATTATGATATATAATATATCCAAAACCATGCACACAAAAGCCATAAAGTCACAAGTGTGATTGAATTACCATATTATCCAGTGATAATGTGAAGTAGGCAACTTGCATCTTTATTTTTATTGCTCATTAAAATCTGTAAATAATGTACATTTGAAAAGCTATGTGGTTTGACTAGCAAAACATAGTTATGCTTGTAGTTCAAAAACTACACCATGTATCACAAAGTTCTCTGAGTCAGCTAATAAATATGTTCACAATTCTTGAGACCTCAAAAACTAATCACTTGAAGTTCTCACATTGGGAAATATGAATATAACATACTTTCTATCAAATCTATTACTCTATTTACTAGGAAGAACCTGGAACACATCTGATATTTTTCATATGAACATAAAAAAAAAATCATCAGACTACCTTACATTGTGCAGAACTTCCAGCAGGATTACAAACTAAATACACAGTTTCAGAATTCCAGTACCAGCAACTGCATATATACTACACATTCTTTGTTATCCAAATTATATATGAAGCAACAGATGGCTGTTTTCATTGTCCTGCTTAATAATAATAATAAAAATAATACAGTAATCCTTCAATTATCCAACCACAGTGAGAGAGCAATTTGCCAATTGGATAATTCAAAGGTTGGGTAACAGAAGGTGCAATTACATGGTGCTGTACCAGAAGTCATTTGACACTTAAGCCATCTAAGGTTCATTCATTTGAAGGTCATATAATTGAGAGATCACTAGAATAAATATTAATAATAAAAAACATGGTAAATAAACTTCAGGTAGTGTTATTATTTGGACTTTTTTTTTTGGAAGTCCTGTGTAGTGTAAAGATAGTACATTGTACTTAATTTTGTATATTTTAATCCATGTTCATGTAATTGCAGTAAAGTTGAAAGTTATATTATACTTAATTCTGTGAGTGTTAACTACAAAATGACTAAGTGCAAGTTTTCAACCATGAACAGTATGTTTAAATAGAAATAATATGCAATCATTTTTTCCCTAGATTCTGGTGAGCAGATATTGTGTATCTGCTATCTACCCACAGTGTTATTATAGTGGTCTTTCCAACTTCATTGCTTTACTCTCACAGGAACTTTCTTTAGCACCATTATCACACTTGTTGATAACCTTATAGATTCTGGTATTGTATTTTTTGCACCTAAGAGCAGGACACTGCATTGTGTAAAATCACCATTTATATCAGCAGTAGTAGTAGCATGCCATATATTCTAACTAATGCATACCAAATTGTACTGTGCCTTAAATAGCAAGTTACGCACACTTCTAATATATTTTCTCAAGTAAAATACAATAATCCTCGATTAGTGCTTCTTTTTTTTTCGATACCCAAATTCGATTAGTGCGCCTATATACATCTTAAAAATAAATGTTACAGATTTTAAAAATTTTATGGCTAACTATTTTAAAAAATCACTCGCTAGAATGAAATAATTTAGTTACCTATTTAAAACATTTTACAAAGTTATTTTTAATGGCCTACTACACTACTTCCATGTATACTATGTTCCAAAATTTACTGCCAATATTTATGTCGTCTGCTATAGTACGCCCACAGATTTGAGATCCTTCGACACTTCTGCGCATGTCAAAAAGGAGAATCCATTCCGATAAAAGGGTAATCAATCCGTCTTCTGGGATGAGTTGTTTATTATTACATGTTGGAAAATTAACTTCTCTTTTATGATCATTGTAGTTTTTAAAGTGGTAACTATTTTGCTTGTATGACAGTTGAGAAATTTTATCTATAAAGCACATGCATTCGCGTGTTGGTGACCAATTCGTACATCCTTCGTTTCTTTCTCCCCTTCAATGATAACGTCCGAGAGTTAATTAAATCTCATTCTGAAGAATTGAGTGATTCTGACCTGCTAAATTTAGATGCACAGCGGAAAGCTCCCGAAGAATATGAAGAAAATTTAACCACTGATAATCAGCCAAAAGAGATTTCACAGAAACAATTTGAAAATATTTTTCGTACAATTGAAGTTTTTAAGCAGCAAAATTTGCAGAAGAGACAATAGGGCCACACCGTCAGTTGTATGAAAAAAAGAAACAAAATGCCCGCCAAACTACATTAGCTCAATTCTTTGTTAAGAAGTAGAATAATAAAATTTATATTCTGAATATGTTTTATTGTCTTTCAGCTTCATGGTTTTCCTTTAACTAGGCCCTGAGACATACCTTAATTCTTTTATTAAAAAATTAAGGTTCAAGAAAGAAATTTGAGGAACAAATTATATTTTTTCCCATAGGTTATTGGATTCGATTAATGCATTTTCAATTAATGCGCCTGTTTTAAAGAACTCGTTAGGTGCACTAATCCAAGAATTGCTGTATATAAGTTGCCTTTTTTTTGATAATAACACCACTTTTGACCTACTTCCACCTCTTGGTGTGTCCTAATTATTAATAATAATAATTTTTAAAAAAAATTCACAAAACTGAAATAACTTCATCATCAATTTCCTGATATGTACCCCCAAGGGGTGTTCAGGTTACTATGACAGCACTACATGATTAAGTTTGCATTATTATTAATCTCTTATCAACAATTTTCCTCCAAATGAATCTATTACTTGTAAATGCTTCAATAATGTCATATCTAATATTTCATGCTTCTAAAGCACTTCTAACTGAATTAATTCACCTAGACCTTGGTATTCCTCTAGAAACCATCCTGGCATCAAACACCTGTTTTGCTAGGCTTTCTTCATCCATTCTATTTAAGGGCCATACCAGCTTAGGTAGCCCTGCTGACACATTCTTGAATGCTAACAATGTCAAGTTCCTTTGTAATATCTTCATTTTTAATATGATTCTGCCATTGGTTCACTCCTCCCAATTTTTCTCACAACCCTCATGTCTGTGGTCTGGTCTTTGATCAAGTGCTTTATTTCTAACCCAACTCTCAGATCCATAACTTAAAACTGGTTTAAATACTGTCTTGTATACTGCTAGTTTGGTGTTTTGGGTAATTTTCTCTTATTCCATATAAATTTATTGAGCTGGCTACCCACCACACCGTCTATTTCCAGATTTAACCTGCCATCTTCACTAAAATCTGTACCTAAATAGCTGAAATATTTTACTTGTTCTTATAGGATCTCCATTAAGAATGCAGTTGAGGTTTTTTATGCTCCTGCTTATTTTCATAGTTTTGGTCTTTTTATTGCTGATTTTCATACCAAATTTTTTACAGCTGTTATTCAATTTGGTTAGTGAATCCTGGAGACTTGCATTAGCAGTGGCGAATACTGGTCTTGAAATTCATGCTTGCTCTTGTTATCATTCAGGGAGTGAGGTATGTGATTGAAATCTGATTATCGGAATAGTGAATTACAGGTAACCCTTGTATAATGCAGATGTTAGGTTCCATAGAAATGCCGCATTATATAAATTGCGTTACGCAAGACTCAGATCACATACAAAAAGTAGGGTTATGCTCCGAAATCGTTTTTTTTTTTTTTTTTTTTTTAATTATATAAACAATGACATATCCAACAAAAGTATATTTTTATTTAATTCAGGTAATTCATGTAAGTTAAGAAAACATAAACTATGAAACAAATACATAGTATAAAATTATAAAAATTACAAATTGTAATTAAGCTTCATTGCACATAATGCATAAATGTTTTAGGCAAAATAAAAATAAGTGCATATTTTAATCTTTCATAGCACAAGAATTTGAGGATCGGTTAATAAACATTAATTTTGTCATGTAATCACCTGATGCATTACCACAAAACAGTAGAGTAATTCTGTCTTTGGAAACTTTGAATCCAGGAGCTGATCTTTCATTTTTCGAAATATAGGTGCGTTTTGACATATTTTTCCAATATAACCCTGATTCATCAGCAGAACACCTGGTCTGCATTATAAATGTTTATAAACTTTGAGATTTAATAAGATTTTGTTTAATAAGATTTCCATCCAAAGGAATTTTCTTTTGAGTGCATCTTCTTTCCAAATCATTAGAGATTTCTTCATTTTTCTCTTAGAAAATTGCATACACGAGCAACGAGGTTTGCACTTACCATTGACCCAACAATAAACACTTTCTCGGATTTTATGTTCATTGTGTTTGAATTCTTGATTCATTTAAATTCAAAGTCCTTACAACAACTGGTTTTCTCCATTTTTACGTGAAAAAATGGAGAAAACCGTGACTTTATTTTTTTCTTCTTCGAGACGAATTTTCTTTTCAATATTCATTTTTTTCCTTTCAATGCAATTTGTGGCCATTACTATAAAAATAATTTTTTTATATAAAAAAGCATTACATATTAATTATGTAACTCACCAGAAAATAAAGTGCTCAGCTTTAGATAAGACACTTATGATTTTCAATGCGCTTTCCTGGCAGAAAACAAAGACAATTTTCGATAATAAACACCTTATACGGTATACAATTGATGTACATGCATGCTAAAGGGTGTTTCCCTTAATATAAATTCAGTACTTATAACTACATGCTCGATACGGGCAGACACAAATTTAACGAAGATAAAATTTGATTTTTAAGTCGCACGGCGAAAAATATATGAAAAGATAAAGGGTTACTACAATTTGTAGACTGTGTTTTGGGCAAAGCCGTGTTGAACAAGGGTTACTACAATTTGTAGACTGTGTTTTGGTCAAAGCCGTGTTGAACAAGGGTTACTACAATTTGTAGACCGCAATGTATAAGTACCATGTTATATGAGAGTTACCTGTACTAACCATTTAAAACTATATATTTAGAAATGTATGTACATTTAATCATACAAATACAACATTTATTTTACAAATGATATTCTATATTTTTCAATTTAGCTACTTGAATACAAATTCTACCCTACAGTTCTTCTTTATGAACTGGTCAATAACATCGTCATAAAAAGTTGGTTGTAACTTAATTTTTCCAAACAACATGCACACTTGTAAAGGCTGCTGAAGCTCACTGGCTAGAACTACTTTGACTGCGTATGGCCTTATGTTTAAGATGACGTGAAGGGAGCGGAAATGGCTATGCTCGCGCATGAAATCACAGTGCTGCAGCGAGGACCTTGGAAGCTCCTACAACCGAGCAAACCAAGGTAGCTTTGACTAGATGAGCAAGCATCGGCCTTCAATACACAATGCAAAGCTCAATTATTGCCGTGCAAGCTTAAGGCATCTTCTGTCTACAAAAATAAAAGCCTAAATGGAATGCTTATAAATGCTTGCATTTATTAACAAATAAATAGTACTTCTTTCTCAATTAATGAGCTGCTTGTGCAGCAAGCATGGAGAATTCGCCACTGTACACTAGATGTGTTTAGGATACAACATCATCTGCATAAAGCAAAGAGCTAAGTTTGACATCTCCAATTCTAATATCAGGCTTGATGCCATAATCTGATTCACATAGATGATAAATGAGTGGAGATGATGTGCATTCTTATCTTACCCTTGATTTTACATCAAACCATCTTCATGTATTTCCTTTAATTCTAACTGCTGACTGCCAATATAGACTATGTATTGCTATAACCAGCCTGGTTATAGCAATTTTAGAAAAAAAACAAAAAAAATGTTAAAATCTGGTGATCAATTAAAGGAACATATAATATTGATTGCTTGATAAAAAAGCAGATATAAAACTAGAGTGAAATAATCATAGTTAATTTACTAACTAATAACCTAACGAATTACAGATATTTCACAATATATATCAAATTGCATCCTTACTGTAAATTAAAAATGCAGCATAAATATTGCATAAATAAATGCAGGTAATTTTGTATAACAGTCAGATGGTGCTAGGATAGCATACCAATTTTATTATTAGGATTCTTGAAATAATACCTGAAATCAGAAGTGTGTGTATACACACACACACACACACACACATTAATATTTAAAGCATAAATAATATATAAATACTATATGAGTTTCTCAGAATTTAAATAATTATTTAAATTTGAAATTTAAATAATTATTTTGAATTATCTTAAAACAGATAGTCAAATTTGAAACTGCTTTTAAACAATAGTTGAGTATTTTTCCAAACCTTTCGGCTGCTCTCCTTATCTATCCAAACATCTTGCTTCGCTTCTCTGCATCCTCAAAGGCCTTTCAAAATCCTACATAATAAATGCTGTTCAGTTCCTGTCCAAAGTCAAAAAAAATATGTTCAAGTTCTGAAAAATCAGGCACATTGCAACAGGGACCTTAACGTTTTCCTGAAGATGTATAATGAAATTATTAAAATGTGTGATGCATTCTGACTGCTTTACATAGAAAAGAAAGATGAGCAAATTGTAGATGAGCCGTGAGTAGTCACTCCCATGGCCGATACCATTCTGAAAATTTTGAGGAGCGTTTTTATTCCATGAGCTGTAGCAGTATATTTATGAATATGTTATATTAATGATGTTCCAAGATTTATCTAAAAGGAGAATACGATTTATGTTTCTTTTTGACAACCTGGCAGCACATCACATTTTTTAATCCATGTTTGCTGAGTAGTATATTCACCATTTCAATCTGTTTGCAAAAATATGTAATGAGGATTGCATGTCACAGAGCAGATAACATTTGTTCATTGGATATATTATTTCATCAAAGATACTATAAAAATAAAAGGTATATCCCATACAGGATATAAAAAATTGTAGTCAGTTACATACCTTTTAAATTCTTTTAAAGCATTAAGCTTTCTTATTAGTTTGGCATTGTTTAAATCAGAGGTCTTGATTTTTGCTAATGGAAGTTTTTTAGGTAAACAACCTGAAGTTGAAAACTTAGCAAAGAACTTCCATCAGCAAAAATGGAATGAGTGACCACTCCTACAAATAATTGGACACAATCTGAAAGATCAGCTCAAGTGTCTGGAATAATTCCAAAATAGTTATATTTCCTGTCAAGTAAAGGGAGTATTAAAGTATTTCTTGATTTGGAAAACTATATAGTAAAATCCAAAAACATTGTAGCACCGATACGTACTCTATATTAAATAGCAATCTTTTAAGAGAAGTACTGACTATTCTCCATAAAACATATGAATTCACCACAGAACATAAAATTAGCACTTAGATCTCTTGGTTTTCTTATCTCATATCCTTCCCCCCCACACACACACAAAAAAAAAAAAATTCATAAAGAGAATGTTCACTTATTGCCACTTTGTCATCATCGTTAGTGTTCTGTCTCTTGACAGGTCCAATGGTATAACTCAGTAGATTCTCTTCCTCCAATTTTCTCTGTCTCTTGCCTCTTTCATTTTCTGATATCTTCTTGTTCCCATTATATCATTAAGCATCATTAGTCGTCTTCTTCCTCTTGGTCGCTTTCCTTCAATTTTCCCTTCTGTCATTCTTTTCGGTAAGAGGAATTAATTCCTGGTCTTATAAATTTGTCTAAGAATTTAGCAAGACATCACTAGACAGGTGTCATCATTCATAACAAACTCTCTCGACATTTTATATCTACAGCTAACAACATTCATTCATCTCAAAAGAACAATTTATATTAATATGTTTTGACATAGCTTATTGATTAATGTTCTAACAGAAGGCATTACAGTTATATGATAAACTCTTTTTTAAAAAATTCATGATCCTACTAAATATTTTGCGTAGCATTTGGGTTAATTCAAATATTATGCTTAAATAGAATGGGAGAGGAAAGATTAGCAAAACAAGTGTTCTCTGCCAGGTTGGCAGGAAAACGACCCAGAGGAAGACCAAGATATAGGTGGATTGATACGGTACAAAGTGCCTTAGACGATAGAAATATAAGATCTGATAATGTTGGAGTCTTGACAAGTAACAGACTGATTTGGAGGAAAATTGTGGATAGGAAGTTAGTAATGATGTAATTTTTTCATGTAGTACTGTCATATCCTGTACACCCCTTGAGGGTACATGGCAGGAATTTGATGATGATGATGATGATGATGCAGCCTACTCCAGGGAGTCGAAGACTATTCGAGGGAGCCTCCTCCAGATCACACCTAAATACCTCTCGCATCTTTCTTTAAAAACTTGCACCAAAAATGCACTCACAGGCATCTACTTTAGTCCATTCCACAAGCTAGCAATGCACTATGACAATAACATGGATCTTACATGTTATTCTCATGCTTCTTAACCACACCCTTATTTACTTCCCCATGAATGATCCTGAGTTCTTCCCACCACCTGTGTGTGTACTTTCTTCTTCCATCTACTATTCAAGCTTTGAAAACTACATTTCTTAATCTGTCTCTTCTCATGTGCACAGTTCTGTAGGCCAAATATCGTTTTGGTCACCCTCTACTGGATCTTTTCAGTTGTCTACTCATCTCTGAACCAAGGTGACCATATCTGTGTGCAATACTCCATATAACATTTATTTACAGTTATCTGGTGTGCATTACACCAGATAACTGTAATGTTCTCATCAACATTACAGTTATCTGGTGTAATTGATTAACCATCTTAGCAATATGGGCCCTAACTTTAACTTTGTTTGCTATCGTTCCCTAATTCTCAAGCTTCATTGACCACATGTAGCAAATTACCATTAATATTATATTCTGGCATGCATTGTTATTTGTTCATAGAACCAGTTTCTTATGATCATCCTGCAGGATTTGGTAGTGGAAATACCTTATCACCCTTCTTAATTTGAATCATTGGCAAATAATTGGATATTGTTATACAGATCAATCTCAGCATCATTATTAAAAAAACTGTGGTCCAAGTACAGAACCCTGTAGTATTCCACTGGTCATCCTTTCCATTGCTCTCTGATCCCCATCAGTCAGCCATTCTCTCTTATCCGTGTGACTAGCATATTTTGTATTATTATACAAACTTTGAGGTTGTATAACAACCTCCAGTGTGAAATTCTGACATATGCATATCCATTCCCCTTATCCAACTCTGTAATCACTATTATAAAACATGAGCATATTGCTAAAGCAAGACTTATTCTTAACAAAGCCATACTGTGCTCATATGGAGATATACTCAGGAATAGCCACTGAGCCAACCATGATTCAAAACTGGAGAAAGAATATCGCTAGTTCTAGGCAAACATGAAAATATTTTTTTGAGTACATTTATGAATTACTCTGAGCACTCCAGTGCTCAGAGTAATTCATAAATTATTGATCTTTCTAGAAAAATGGGTATGACAAAAAGACCATACCAAGAATTCTTTCCAATCAGTGACTGCCTTAGTACACATCTAACAATGAAGAAATTGGGCAATATATTTCTTTGCCATATGTTAGGACTCTGATACTATCAAACTAGACAGAATCATTAAAGAATATAAAATGAAAATGTTTGTCACTCCCTTTATCATACAATCCTTATTACACTGTAAAACATGCTAAAATACCCTAGTACAGTAAGAACAGACATCTGTTGAACAATCTAGTTACTTGGGGCTACAAACAAAACGCACCAGGTATTCTGGAGTTATGTATGCCTTCAAATATATAGAGATCATGCTAAATCTCATTAATTTAATTAGAAATTGAAGTTTAATATTATTACTAAAAAGTATGATTCAGTTACTTTGCAAGAAAGTGAGCATGCACAACAATACATAGATCATAAAGCTATTTTTAATGACCATACTTCTGTCCCATATTTGTTAACACGTTGCACTGTTTTCTATAAACAGCTTCTTTGTATAATTTTGTATACCTGAAGAAGTCTTGTAATAATGGTTGAAACTAGTCTATTTTGTATTACACTGGTATACATGGAATACACTGGTAATAGTCATATACCAGTGTATTCTGTTTGTTTTTTCTAGCACTCAAATTTGTTCTTCATGGGAAAGCCCTTAACAATTCCTCTCTTTCAGAATGCAAGGAAAGGAACTTTTATAAAGGCTTTTTAATGAAGATAATTAGCTAGCCTCTAACTAAAGTGATAGTTTTTCTTTTTGGAAATGTCTTCATCCTTCAAAATAGACCATAGAACCAAATAACATGCAGTTAATTAGCAGATACAACCCACTAGCATCATAATGTTGGTTGCTTCAGCTGTAATTTCAACCAGCTGACCTTCAAGGTTTTTTTTTTAAATTATATGCACTCCTCTCATTTCAGTTGTTCCTTTCAGAAATCCTGAGAGTGAAATACTATATCATAACACTTAGCACTTACTCTAGAATGACAGTCAACTGTTACATTAAGGATACAATGTAAAATATCTGTAAATCATAGAAATATGGGATGTTATAAATCCTTTTTTTTTTTTATATTTTGCCATCATTATTTCATAGCCAAATAATTGAATTTGAACTTTCATAAATGTCAGAATTGACCAGAGAGCTTATGAGAATACAACCTTCAACATTGAACTTGCCTTGCACTATTTAAGATGCAATCTCTATCCAGAAGCCCATCATACATCTGCCTTCTATTAGTGCTTTAAATTAGGGTTTCACTAATCAAAATTAAGATGTAGCTATTTCAGTTAGTTCTCATCTGACTAGGTTTGAGCCTTAAGAAGGCAAATCTTTTTCAATAGTGTAGCATTCTTTATATTTTTCATAAGTGAACTCTCAGTCAATGCATAAATTGTAGGAGTTGAATTAAAGAGCCTAAAAGGCTTAAGGCATTTGTATAGAAAATATTATAAATGCATCATTATTTTATAATCAAATTATTGAATTTGAAATTTAAAAAGACTCAATCTTGACCACCAATGAAAAGTGAATGAACATATGAGCTCCTGTCCAGAGTTTGTCTTTTAAGTAGTGCAACTCATATGCTGAAGGTTATATTCTTATAAGCCCACTGGCTATCCTACAGTGCCAAATTGGAGTCTTCTGGGCTGTTTCTTTGACTATTATTAATTCGTTTAGTTATTAGTAAAGTAGTTACAATGATTTCACTGCAACTTTTTTTTTGTTTGTTAAAATGTTTACTCCACACAAAAGTTTACTATTTGTAATGTATTATCTCATTGGTGTTCCTGTAAAAGTTAAGAGATTGTGCTTTACCAGAAATTTCGAAAATTGTGCACAATAAACATGCATAGTTGGTTGAATAGTTTAATGCATTAATTGAAACTTTATACGCAGCATTTGTATAAAATATTTAAATTACCTGTGTCAATTAATACATATTGACTATAAATAACATGTTATTTTCTCTGAGTATTTTATGCAGTTATCATCCTTTAATATTGCATAACATATACAAACTGTTATTACTGTTGATGTTTTTGTTACTTTTCTAGATGAAGTACATAAGTAATGAACTTTAATCATTCCAGTGATTGTCAAATAGTTTTATCAAAATAAGAAATAAATCAAACTTAATAAAAATGCATTCTGTTTTATTTAAGACAAAAAAGGAGAACTCCTTTTTTGTATTGAAGTATGTAACCATTTCACAACAAATACTTGTAAAAGGGCTAGTCATTAGTAGTTCATATCAATTTAATGGTGGTAAGTGATAACTCTACCAAGAAACAAAATATGCTAATTTATTAAGCTGCTGATATTTTGCCAGATTTGATTTCAAACCAGCATACTTGAAGCATAACATGCATTTGTCACAAAATGAGATTATTTATTTAAAATTGCAATGGATAAAAGATTTAACATCTCATTACAGCATTCTCTGGGGCTGAATTTAAAATAGGCTCTCTTTGAGATGAGAGTGGCAAATCAGTGATAAATTAAATAACTTATTATTACGTGACACCTCCAAGGATTCTCGTAGGAATACAAACTACAACTCGCCATCTCCCTTACTTATCCTCCAATTATGACACTGCTACCTACCCCACCACCACAAGTGTATATATATTTGTAAACTGTGTTTTTTCTTGTCTGTATGCAGGATGAAAAACCTTACTACCTCCATATGGGATCGGCTAACTTGCCATCAATTTAAAGAGCCCATATAAAGATTCTTTCATCACAACGAGAATTGAAATCTGTTCTTGGTAGGTGGATATTCAAAAATAACAAAATAAGCTCGTGGGAAATATCATTTCATGTGTGGTCATGAGATTGCCAGGTTAAAAATTATTACTGTTAGGATCCTATATTAATATATATTGTATGCACATATTTAAAAAATATAAAATTTAAACCTATCAAGAGTCTTCAGCAACATTTTTTTCAGCAAGAAATTTCTCAGGCAGGCCTCAAAATATCTACAACATAAGAATCACAAACAAAATCAACCATTTTTCTCACTGTTGTACAAAAAAAGATGACTCATAGGATATCTTCCTTATATTCAAGCTAATTATGAAACTTCATCCTGCAGTCACATGCAAACCCATCAACCAAATTAGGTTTCTTTTACTTCTCCAAAAGAAAAGTACAGGTGCTATTGCTACCTGGAGTCTATAAAAATCCTTGTAACTAACTATTCTGGACAAACTAACCACCCAGTCGAAAAAGATGAATTAAGGTGATTCAAACAATAGAAATACTCAGTAGACATTTTTTCCAATGTTTTTCTGTTATTTTACCAGAATAAAGATTTTTAATATTATTAGAACATCTCCATGAAGTCGCAAGACTGTAGATGTTCTTAATAGGAAACCCGCACTAATCATTATCACACAATGCTTATTATACCTCTCCTTGAACTTATGCACTGACACTGCAATCACGACCGCCTATAACAACTCATTTTACTCCTTCACTGCTTCCTGAGTATATCATAGGTAGTTCAGACATACCTGCTAAGTGCAGTTACTCCTCGGGTAAATTCACAGTTACGTAATAAATCTAGCTGCTCGTATAAACACATTTGCGGCTTCGCACAGGTGCGTCTTTGACAGCCTTATTGCAATACAGTAGTAGATGCCTTGCATGGTTAGCCCAGTCACTTATCACTGCTATTTTCTTCTTTTTTTTTTTTACCCTTAAAATGGAATGCAAAATCGAATGTTTTGCATTCCATTAAATTAAATCTAAAATTTAATTAGAATTTAAATCTGGTAATTAATCTAAAAAACAAAGGTCTGCAATTAGAAGAAAAGTTGTAAATAATTCGTATGTATGAAGGCTGGAAAATTCTATCAACAATAATAGCCAGGAAATAAATCAACCTATTTCGACAGTGAATACAATAGTTGAGGATGAAGTTCGCATTGTTGAAAGCACGAAAGGTACGGTAGCGTTGAAGGACACAGTTGTTACCAAGAAGAGGCTGTGCTCGATATCAGAGATGGAGAAATTGTCTCACTGGATCGATGGTCTGATACAGAAGCGGATACCCGCTTCTGTATCAGACCATCAGCAGAACAGCCAACTTAGCCATCACAAGAGTTTTTTTTTTTTTTTTTAATTTGAAAAGTGAATATTTCAGTTTGTTTTTATATTATGTATTTTATGAAAGTATTTTTCATATTTACAGTATGTATATTATTCAAATACAATTGATATTTTTTAATCACACCCCAAAAATGGAAAATATCTGATTAATGGTAAAAAAAAATTAATGTAAGACAGCGGTATGAGTAGCCATTGAACATTTTATTGTATGTATGTAATTTACAAATTCGTCTTATGTAAAATTCGAGTTACATAAAGGTTTATGGAACGCATTATTTACGTAACTCGGGGTGTAACTGTACTCATTTTTCATTGGAGATCCTTCATCTGTTGAATAAAACCACATAAGCAACATGCATGTTTCTATCATCATCTTCCTAATAAACCAATTTTTCTGACATACAAACCAGCAATTTTTATAGGAAATATTTCATAGACTTGACACCATTTGGACTACCCATCTTTAGATCTTCACTTTCTCAAACCTAAGAATACCACTCGTGCATAATTCTAAACTGTCATTACTGTGCAAAATAGAATAGTTATACGATCGATTCCTTCCCTTAATTGCAGCTGAAAGAAATTATTCTGTTTGGATTGGTAGTTCATTCTTACTTCTCTCTCAACCTTCCAACAAATGAGGCTCTTCAAACAAGAATATGATGAATCTGGTCCAAGTATTGCGCATCTCCATGGAGTCAGTAGACTCGTCGCGGGAGGTCCACTTAAAAAAATTAACAGTTATCAATACTGTATATGTCATTTTGCCTTGAAATCATTCACCGACAAAGCGCACACAACTGACTCTGGTAATCTATTCCACCACCTCCACTCTCCAAGCAAAAAATCTAGTAGTCCTCACTCCCTTAGTAACCACACTCCTCAATTTCCATGGATGACCTCTAGTTTTCCTCATATTATTTATGTACTGAAATATTTCGTTCAGATCAGTCCTTTATTAACCCCCCCCCCCCCTAAGCAACTTATGTCTCTATCATACCCACCCAGCCACTTATCCACTGATCGACCACATCTTCAATCCTTGAAGTTCATTTAACTGCTGAACTAGATTTATGCGGTGATGCTCAAGGCAATTAATACACTTCATGAAAGTATCTCATGTTCTTAGGTCTGGTTTTGATGCTTCAGGTAATTTGAAAGTATTTATGAAAAAATAAAATTCTGTACGTTTGGCTTTAGTGAAGGAGTGACAGAGTTGATGTATAGCTTGAATAGCAGAAAGCTAGATTTTGATAGGCATAGTTAACAATTATATGTATAATGAAGTGGAAAGAAAATAAACGCATGCCCTTTTATTAAATTCATAAATAATAATACTGTTAGTCCACGCGGTTAGCCTAGTGTCTGTGTGCTTCACAACCATATGCCTGGGGAAGGAGTGTCCTAGGTTCGATTCCCCTAGGTGACGTGAGGAGCTGAAGGATCTTCCATAGCCAAGTTAGCCGATCTTGGGCGTGGACAGTAGGTTTTCCCCCAGTTTCTCGTGGGGTTTTTCATCCCACAAAGCAGGCAAACCGGCCTTGAGAACTCAACACTGCAGGACATAGGATACACCGGGGCTGACCAGCTTATCCTGTGAACGGTTTGAGGTCCGATGATTAACAAACCCTCGACGAGATGAGATTAGACAATACTGTTAGTTCTGTATTAACGCATATGGCAGCCGAATCCTTCATAATAAAATAAATCGTCTAATGTTTTATATTCCTAAAAGGAGCAGGTGGATCTTACGACATGATAATCTTTTATGAATAAAATTAAGATTTTTTTTAAAGAAATTCAAAGGGTGTTTAAATTCTTCGAAAACCCTTTTATGAACAAAATTAAGATTTTTTTTTTTTCATTTGTTTTCAAATTTCGAAGAACCTGCGTTACTAAAAATATTTACATGTGCAGCGAGATAACATAAGAAAATATATCGACTAACGAGATCACTTATTTCCCCATTGCATTGATAAATTCGACCTTGCGCGGCTTAAAAAAGAAAAATCAGTGGCTTATACTGAAGGTGTAATGAATTCGAAAAGAGTTTGCGTCACATATCCTTTCTCCATCTTCGTGTTTTCCCAGATAGTGAAAGTCTTGGAACTAATCAATAAATCGATCAATCTGACGTTAGTTCGTCATTTATATCGCCTATTCTACCGGTCTGAATTACACGGGGTCAAGGTCATTTTACAGAGAGTTCCTCTCCTCCCATTGTCGAAGATGGAGGAAAAGGAAGCATGAAAATTAAATGAATCGTGCGAAATAGAAGAGTTACCCATCGAAAACTAAAATGTAGGATGTCATTCGAGTTCGGAGAAGTTTTTTAAGTCACCTGTGTTGTTCATGCACTCCATACAGCAGTAACTCAGTAAAGAATTCAAGTTCTTGATAATACAAGAACTTGAACAGTCTTCAAATATCAAACTTGATTATGAACAGGATATTGGGACAGCCACTAGATTTCCTAATCAATGACTTCTTGTTATCCTAGCCGGAGTCTACAAAATATCTGCAATCAAATAAATTTTTATTTTATTTTATTTATTTATTTTTTTTTTTTTTTTGAAACAGGTTTCCTCAAGGATGCTTTCTAACAGAAAGTACATGGTTATATATGGGCAGTGTCCTATGGGACCAGTCTATTTGAGATAAGTATGAAAGTGACATGTTACAAATCACAAAGACAATTTATTACTTCTTTTTTTTTTTTACTCGAAGAAAGTTTTGTGTACTTATTAAGCATGGACTTTTACATAAGAGCCTTTCCAATATTTATGCTTATATATTTAATTCTTGTCTAATTGATCTGGTTTTCTGCTTGAAAAATATATCTTGCTTGACATTTGTTCATATACAGGGCCGGCCCTACCATACAAGCGATTCAAGCATCACTTGGCGACAAAATATTGGGGGGGTGGGGAAGATTGATTCGAAAATATTTGGAATATCAACAATTTTACCGGCGAGGGCGCTCTTCCATACGTATGGAAGAACACATGAGGGACATTACAAGAGACAGCGAGCGAGTGCATTATCAAGTCATATCCTTTTCTCGGCTAATCCTAATGATGAAAACCAAAGTCACAAAGTCTGCTGGGAAAAATTTACTAACATCTTCCGTTGCAATGATGAACTAGAGAGAAAAATCGTGGAATCTAGAGAAATCATCTTCAAACCTGTTCATCTAAATAACAACTTGAGCTACAACCTCCGAAATAGTCATTCAGCTGTAATCATGTACTGGCGTTCGCGTGATACCGCAAGCACGCACTCTCCCAACAATGCAACAAACAAAAGAACAGCTTCAAATACAACTACAACGTTTCATGCTAATTATGTATGGAGACTGTCTATGTTGTTCATAGTCTTTTAACCCTCAATGTTTAGTGTTTTTTCTTCTTTTATACACCTGAAGAAGGCTGTTACAGGCCGAAACTAGTAGTGTTTTTATATTAAAACCTTTTTACTTAAATCTCGGTTCTAGTCATTCATTTCTTCATAAAACAATATATATATATATCAAAAAAGGTTGAAACCGGTCTGGGTAGTGACCCACCCATAATAATGTATAACAGTATACATCTTCTAGTGAGATGTGTTTTACATTATGGGAAATACTAAGAATAATGATCTAGCTTTACCCACTTTTATAACGAGGTGCCCTGGTGTTGCACTAGTTTTTAGACTTGAACTACGTTTAGGCTCAAACGTAACTGTTTTGCTTACTTGGGAGAAGGAGTAATAAAAAACCAAGTTTATAAAATTACTTGGTATCCTTAATATACTATATATTATCCCCAAGGTAAAACATTTTCACATCTCTATCTCATCCAGAGTTTCTTATTCAAAGTAAAAGCACTTTGTAGTAACTTGTATAGGTAAAGTTGATAAGGATCTGTATTATTAAAAACCTTGGTATTTCAAGGTCTAGCTACTCACTGAGGAGACCTCAAAAAAAAAAAGGTTGAAACCGGTCTGGGTAGTGACTCCCCCCCACCCATAATAATGTATAACAGTATACATCTTCTAGTGAGATGTGTTTTACATTATGGAAAATACTAAGAATAGTGATCAGAGCTTTACCCACCTTTATAACAAGTTACCCTGGTGTTGCACTAGTTTTTAGACTTGAACTACGTTCAGGCTCAAACGTAACTGTTTTGAATACTTGGGAGAAGGAGTAAAAAAAACCAAGTTTATAAAATTACTTGGTATCCTTAATATATATATATATATATATATGTGTGTGTGTGTGTGTGTATAAGCGATTACATATATATATATATATATATATATATATATAAGAAGCGATTACAGACAGACATTTTCAAGTGAACGAACGCACAATTTCGAATGCAACTGTTAATCACTTCGTAGACCGATGAATGGGGATATCAGTGGAAAGAGCTAACATCTCCATTCATCTGGCCATGGTATCAACGACGCTGACATCCCCATTCATGTGCCCATGGATGTTAGGTTAGGTTAGTTTATAATGATTTCTGATTTCATTGAGTGCAAAAGAAGTACTTTCCTTACTTTTTTCATTATAAACTAACCTAACTTAAGCTGTTATAATTTCTATTGAGAATGAAAACCTATATACAAAACCTATAAACATGTTTTTATTACATTTACCACACTCCTCTAGGAATTATTCACTTTAACCGGTTAAAGTGATTAATTCTAATTATTCACTTTAACCGGTAATTATTAATAATAACTAGATTTATCACTTTAACCGTAACATATATACCATACTTCTCTTTAAACTCATTCGCTGAAGATGCACTCACGATCATCCCCGGCAATCCAATTAAATTATCCTAAAAAAATAAATAAAAATCCTGTCCTCACATCTCTCCTAATCATGCTGTTACTCTATATTCAACTCTGACAGCTGGTTCTTTTCTCTCCTGCCATGTACTGAAAACTTTCACCAGCATCTATTCTATAGAACTTCCGATTTCCAAAAGTTAATTAGAGCAAAAAGAACTCTACCTTCCCTTCGGAGAATAAAAGCGTTAGAAGATTTCAGTTCTTAAAATTTACGTCTAATCAGTATTGTTTTATTCTTGTATCGTTCTCATTTAGTTCAGAATTCGTTTAGTTTTTGAGTTATTTTTATTTCTTATATTTGTATTTCGTTCGTTTTCGGTTATTTAAATGTATTAACATTAATGTGCAGCGGCTTGTGAACCTCATACTCAATGCATTGTGAGAAAATAATCACTAAGTGCGCGGCAACAAGAAAATAGTTTAGAATCACTAATGTAGGCGACAAGTTTCAACAAAATATATTTGTCCATTAGTATATTGTGTACTCATTGCTGAGGACAACAATTGGTCATGCAAAATTACTCAGTATATAATCATCATAATCATTAATATACATGTTCTCAGGTAGTAATAATTGTATCTAAAAATACATTTCGGGAAACGCACTTCATATGATTATTATTATTATTATTGCGTGATACTTTCAAGTAGTCCAAGAACTCATCGCGGGAGGGCCATCCACTTTACTCCGCTACACACACACATCTCTCCTCCCCTGCTACTTAATTCTCCATTTACACACAACGACACTGCTACCATCAACGTCATCATCGCCAGCAACAGTATTTTTCGTCTGGAAATTGCCTGTGTTCTCATGGCCGATTTACCTGTACGTGGGGTGAAAAACTCGAGTTTCAAGACGAAAAAAACCGATATAAAGATTCCTCTCGTCAAGACGAGAATCAAATCTAGGTTTTTTCCCCAAGTCGAAGGGCGCAATGTTCCGTTGTTCTCCCGTAGCGCAATTGGAAGGTTTCAGAATACCTAACTATTAATGAAAATAATTTACAACTCCAGATTAAATATTGAAGATAGGATTAGTACAGGTTACTTCATTTTCCCTCTCCATTCAACTTCAATACATCGACACAGATACGTTGAGAATTTCTGATTAGGCTTTTCGGATTTTGCAATTAAAACTTTGAGATAACACTAGTCTTAAGTCTGGTCATTTCAAATAAAATAAATGAGTACATGATGTAATATGCATATAAAACATGTTCTTTATATATGAATTTCACCTAGCGTTTAATAAATAATATACATACATGCATACATACATCTTCAAGGCCCACCTTTCCTAATTGGGTTGTGGCGGCAACAGCTGCAAGAGGAACTTCCAATGGTTACGATCCTATGCCACCAAGCTCAGGTGTTCTGGTGGGATTCCCAAACGTGTCAACCCAAGGTTTTGGATATAATCTATCCAGCGAGTCCTTGGCCTTCCACGTGGCCTCCCACCCTCTGGTTTGGCAAAGAGGGCCTGCTGAGGGAGCCCCTCTTGTGGCATTCTGACCAGGTGCCTGTACCAACGTAACTGTGATCTCTCAACATGGAGAAGCAGCGGTTGAGTATTGAGGGTTTCCCGAATTGCAGAGCTTCTGACTCTGTCGAAGTCAGAAGCTCTGCATTTTCTGAGTCTTGTCATCCCCGCAACCCCTCGAAGGAACCTCATTTCAGCCGCTTGGATTCGTGTCCGCATTCTTTCGGTCATTACCCAACTTTCATGACCATAGGTGAGGATGGGGACATAGATTATATTGAAGACAGCCAGCTTTGCCTTCTGGCTTAATTCCCGCTTCAATACTACCGAACGGCCAAGCTCCCGCAATATTGAGCTTGCTAAGCCAATTCGAGTATTTAGCTCTATGTCCCACTTTCAATCATTCGTGAATATGGACCCAAGGTATTTAAACTTCTCCACCTGCCTCATTGGGACTACACTTACATGTAGAGTGCACTGGGATGGTTGTCTTGAGACCACAAATGTTTCAGTTGTGGCCACACTGAACTTCATTCCGGCGTCTGTACAAACAGCTACAAACCTATCCAGGGTCCACTGGAGGTCATCTGCAAAAAGTAGACATCCAATAAATTAATAAATAATAATAACTAAAAAAAAAACAGACGACAAATGAATGTGCAGCCTATACATTAGCTTTCTGGCGATTCATTGACTTTCCATTCTGTTCATCGCTCTAAATACTCGTAGGATGGAGGGTAAAAAATATCTGCACTTTTATATACGTAAGGTGTTTTTAGTTTGCAATGTAAATTTGCTTTAGTCAATATTTGGCTGTGAAAG
This sequence comes from Typopeltis vanoorti, assembly GCF_054136105.1. Taxonomy (NCBI): domain Eukaryota; kingdom Metazoa; phylum Arthropoda; class Arachnida; order Uropygi; family Thelyphonidae; genus Typopeltis; species Typopeltis vanoorti. The sequence goes on along the minus strand of NC_143559.1, from coordinate 13,525,310 downwards.
AATACATCTATTATTTTTCTAATTATTATTTTTATTAAAATTAAAATCTTCTAATGATTATTAAGCCTCCGTTGCTCAGTCAGTATAGACGAAGTCCTTTGGTCGGAAAGACCTGGGTTCGATTCCTGTCAGTGACGTGAGGAACCTTTAACTGGTCTCTTTCGAATAAAGGTGAGTTAGCATGTCTCATACGAAGGTAGGAGGTTTTTTCACCCTGAAAGTCGGATTTTTCGTCCCCCCAGAACAGGCAAACCGGCCCTGTGAACACACACATGGATTACAGTCATAAACACGTCCCAGCCATATTCATATTAATAGATCTTTGACACAGGCAAGTAGGATTTTCCCCCTAACAATCCTGTTTTGAAACCCTGCAAATGAAGAGACGTGACCATTTATCTCGTTTCTGCAATTCAAGAAAACCGGCTGTAGAACTAGCACTATTTCAGACAATAATAATAGACAGTTTTAAGAGTCAGGTACTACGAGATTTTTTTTAATCTCATACGCGAGAGGTAGCAACCTATAATACGTTAGTACCCTGTATGGGCAAAAAGGAACTTGTTTACATTTAGTCTAAAGAGCTGTGAATTGTATTCGTTGGGAAACGCAGAGAATGGGAGACTGTTCCAGAAAGCAGCAGTAGAAGAGATAAATGATAAGTTTGTTTTCATTTATAAACCAAAAATACTCCAAAAAGTCAAAACGACGTATAGGGTAAGTTTCAAAGTGCCGCCCGGGGTGGACCTCCCCCTCCATCCTAGCTACGCCACTGGTTTTGTGGATTTGAAGTTGAACTGTGAAAAAATGGGGTGTTGAGTAGCTTCTGCACGTGTTTCAATGGATTTCACAGAGTAGAGAAATTATTAATATCAGTTGGGATGAATATTGGCCACAGAAGTATTTGTAGAAGATGCAAGAAGCAGAAAGTGTGTACTGGTGTGAGAGTGGGCAGAGTGGATTGGTGATCGATAGATCATTAATCAGCCTAATTATACACACAGCAGTTAAAGGAACTTCAAAACTAGTACCAGAGAAAGCCGTTGCACTAATATTTAGCGTACATGGGACACTGTCCCAGATGTGCGAACAGTATTCGATAGTTAGGTGAATATGTGATTTGTTTGGGGTTAATAGCTGTTCAGAGGTGAAGTAACGCCTTGAGAGAAAGGAAAATAATTTTTTGGATGCCGAGGAAGTAATAGTTGTAATGTGCTTACACTAAGAAAGGATTGAAGATAAAGTAATCTCAAGATCTCATCTTGTTTAGAGATTTAGGTGTTGTCAAGTGTAAGATTGGAAGAAAACAGTTTTTTTTTGTGGGGGGGGGAACGTAAGACAGAACTGAGTTTTGCTGGCGCTGAAGCTGATCAAACTTTTCCGCGTCTCATCGAAGAATGGAAACAGCATCAGTTTTGCCATACTCACTTCCTACGAAAATCATTGAATAACCTTAGACTAGGCTATCAGTGATGACTAAGTAGACTTGGTGGTCATCGGTCTCCAAAAAAAGGTAGAACTAACTGGCCTCGTTCATTCCCTACGGAGAATAAAAAGCATTACCGCATTTATTTAATATATTATTATTATCATCATCAATGGCCAAATATTCATCAAGAATGAATATTTAATATTTATTTATATAACTTTCAGTTAATACAAGCCTGTAGGGTAATAATTGACAATTTTATTTTCTGCTTTCAAGGTATCCCGAAAATATACGGGCAGAGGAGAATGACTGAAAACAACGGGAGTACGGACGAACACTAATGGGGGAAAAAATAATGCAAACTTGAGGCTGTTCATGCATGGGAAATATTAAGAAGGAAATCTTAATATTTTCTCGAATATTTTCGAGATTAGCAACCAGCATAAATCAGCATCGTGATGGGGGGGGGGATCTCTTCTGACGATGTGACACTATTTAAGCAACGTCAGATCTCCAAGAAACAGTATATACGATAATCCCACTCTAGGTAATCAAATTTATTTTCTCCATGTCCACAAATATGCATGCCGTAGCATAGTTTGAATACACAGCATGTTAGTTGGAAACCAAGAGAAATATTTTAGGGGCTTTTTCTAAAATCAAGTTGTTTTCACTTCATACTGGTTTACTAATGCACACATTGCTATTCATTATTTGAAAATAGGTTTATATTTACGCATAAAATTTCAGTGTGATCCTCATTCACAACAACAAAAAAAAAGTCTCTGATTTGTAATAGGAACCAGGCCGCGGAGGGAATTACGCCACACTTGAAAACAAATGTAATACTCAATAAATAGCAGAAAATCAATCAGAACGGCAAAGAATTATGATATGCCTTTCCGAAAACGTTGGTTAAATAAATTTTTTATTATTATTAAAATTACTGCAGGTTCCAGCTTACTTCAAGAATTGACCCGTATGAATTACTTACCGCCACTGTTTTTATTCACTTGAGGGAGCCTTCGTAATAGAGCTCGTATACTTACGTCCATTGCCATGGTTGCTGCGTCTGTACTTCTAAACAAGAACAATCCAGCCCATTGTTCTACATTTTCCGCAATGTTCTACAGCATGCTTATCGAGAAAATTAGCAGACGATACCCTATGGAAACAGACGAGAAATCTAAATTCGAACCGTCGGATTAGAAAAACAACCTTAGGAGTTTGTGTTAACGCAAAAAAATGTACAAAGCAATAAAAATATGAAAGTGTTATTTATTTATTCTTTTTAAAGCTGTTCAACACTTTGGTCGTTTAGTTATAAGCAGTTAAGTTAGGTTGAAGCTGAAGGCCACTTTTTTTTTTTTTTCCATAAAAATTTCCAGAATATTTCTACATCTGTTAGTTACGATCAGAGAATATAAACCTGACAAATGGGAAAGTCTTCCTTCGTGTCGGTAGTATCTGAGTGTTCGTCTACTTCTTATAACAAGCCTCCATAGCTCAATGGGCATGCATGATGTCCTTGGATTGAAAAGACTGGGGGTAAATAACTTTTATAAGGACTTCTCAAATCAATGTGAGTTAGCCGGTGTAATACGCAATTGTTGGCTGTTTTTCCCCCCCTCTAAACTCGAGTTCTCATCCCCCAGATAAACTATTCAAAAGAACACATGCAATACCCAGATATTAAGCAGTGGCCTCAGCTGTAGTTGCTTCGGCCGTAAAAACAACATAAAAAACAACAGCAGTCACTCATTATATGGAAGATTTATTTTTTAAAAAAACTAAGCTTTAACTAATGTAAGTGAATAGTTCAAACACAATATTGTGATTTGCAACCCAGTGAGTAGCTGCAGTAACCTCCATGACATTAGATCACTCACTTCTGCGCAAATAATAGGGGTTCCTGATTGACGGAACTCAGTCTCCCAAACGATTTTTTTACAGACTGCAATATGATTTTTAGCTTAATTCACTATACTATATGATGATGATGATATTCAGTCTGTAGAATCACACTTCTGAGTGATGGTCCCTCCCTAATGCGGTAGAGTTGGGTCTGTTTCTCGCATGGTGACCCAGTCCATCTTGAGAGAATATACATTTTGTATGTGCGCATGCGTGAAATTAATGAAGAAAATATAAAGTAAATATTTAGTTTTCCTTTATCGCAATCTGAAATATAATAATAATATTATTATTATTATTATTTCACTTTTCACTCCATAAAGGGCATGTGCTCATACCCGTTGTGGAATGAAATGGCATTAGAAGATTTTTAGATATAAAGAAGACATGGTTGCAACACAGAACATGAGATTACTTGAAATCATTAGGCAATTTGTTATTTTCATAAAGATACAGATGGAACATCTGTATCTTTATATATATATATATATATATATTGTGGGTTGCTATATATATACAGTGGTGAGCTGTGGGAATTTTATCAAAGGGCTCGAATAGTCGAGCAAAAAAAAAAAAAAAAAAAAAAAAAGAGGCCTAACTTAGCCCTTATAATACTTATATTGCGACTTTGTAGAGCTTCTGCCAGATATGATAATTCCTGTAGGATATCAATCATTAATTTTAGATCTTTTAAAAATTCCAAATTGAGAAGTCGTTTTAAAAAGCCCTTATATTTATCGTTCGATGCAAAATGCTTGCATAAAGCTGGGTAATTTCTCCACAAACAAACACACGGTCGATCTTTAAAATTTCGATACCAAGGTCTTTTGCAATCGTATTTAATTCTCGTTGATTTTTTGGGGATTGATGATAAAAAGCATATAATTTATCCATAAATATTTCAAAATGATTTATTTCTTTAATGTTTTTTTATAATCGTCTAATGCTAAGTGTATACGATGAGCGCAATGCCAAATCACAACGTTGGAAAATTTTTGTAGAATTTTGATTGCAACACCTGATTTGTTTCCTAACATTATACTAGCTCCATCAGAACAAATGCAATGAAATGATTTTTTATATAGTTATCAGAAAATCCATATGAATTTAAAGTAGCAATTATATTAGCATGTATACATTCCACGGTGGCATTTTCTAGTTCTATAAGATTATTAAACAAGACGAACAAGTGGCTCGCAAATTTGAGAAAAATTTAACAAAGGGGCTCGCGCAAGCCCCTTATAGCTCACCACTGGTTATAGGGTATTCCCACCTTATGTGACCGCTAATTCATAAGTAGTATAGAAACAGAAGACACGACACAACATAAAGGGAAAAAATGAATTTTAATTAGGAACAGATTTTTGGAAAATTTTCTACTGTGTTTTTTTTTTTTTCTTTGGGAGGCCAGGTCTCTTGGCCTCCCCTCTGGGTACACCACTGACCATTGTCCCTGTGTGGTTTAGCCAAATGTTTTCTTGTTTCTTTCTTTTTTTTTTTTTTTTGTTTCATTGAAAAGACAAATGTTTATATTCTTCGATCCAGGAGATAAAAAGCTTTCGGCTGCAATGAATATGAGCTAATTTTTCTCTGGATGAATTATCTGTTTTGGGTTTAATGTTATCATCGTATGAACTAAGGTCGTTAGGAGTCTGTGTTATGTCTATCAGATAGATATTTTTGGAAGAGTCTGTCTCTTTTCAGGGAAGAAAGCTCATGGAACAAATACATTTGCAAACTTTATCTGAGAACCGATTAATCTCTCCTGAAAAAAGTTTCTGAAAACACTGAAGTCCTTTTGCTGTGTTTCAACTGAAGTATTTCGCAACAGGAATATCCTTACAACCCATCACAGATTCCTGGTGAAACAACAAACATGTAAATACTGGAATAACAAACAAAACTACCAGATATAAATTGACTATGAGGGAAAAAAAAAAAAAACATAACCAAGTCACTGCCATTTCCTCTAAATAACTCAGACTCTTGTCGATTTAAAATATTGATAATACAGTCCAAACTGCACATTTGATATTCATTCTAAGCACTGTATTACAAACACTTTTCCAATGTTCATACAAACGTAAACTTAAAATCGAATTTCGAGAACTAACTAAATAAATTTAAACATTAATGAAGTGAATGAAACCGAATAAAACCAAGACAATTTGGTGACGTTCTGTCAAAAACGTAATGTTTACCATCTATCAATAAAAAACAACATTTAACTTTTCAAATTTATTTAGAGGAAATGTGATCTTTTACATAGATTCTCTCTGGTTGGAGAATGAGTTGTAATCCGTACAACGGGTGAGACATCAAAATTCCTCACAGTCACTTCACTCATTTTGTCTTTCTGTTTGCGGTCACCTTTGCCTTTCTTGGCAGAAGTTTCATAGTAGTTTTGCCAATTCCTCAAGACATGTAACAGATGTCTTGTCACATTCTTACGATGTCGTGAGATCATTACTTTTCCTACTTTTGATTAATGCACTGTTGTTTTTGTGCAATTATTTAGCTTGCAATTTATGCAGGTTGATTATATGCAGATTATTTCTTTATGTAATCTGCGTATGATTGCTCTTCTGTTCTAAGTGAGCTTCATAGTTGAGTCATAGGTACAGATGCAGACAGCATCAACCAATCACAACACACGAGCTGTCAGGCTCAGGAAAAAACAAAACAAAACATAAGAACTAAATTAAAAAGAAAAAAATTAAACAAATAAAACTTTCTAAAGTATTTTATTTCCAAGGGGGTTACGACTAGCTCTCTCGTGTTTGATATCGAAAATAATAAAGTAGAATTACAGCACTGTACTCGAGGCAGGTTTTGCGCTTTTGACAGAAAAACTGGAGCACATAAAAAGTACTTAACCCAAAAATCATAGCCAAAGAATCGACAAACTTAGTGCTGGTGATTAAAAAATAAATAAAATAAAATAAAATAAACTTAGTCGCTAAGAATACATCCAGGAATAACTTATTTTATATATGGCTTTATATACAACCACCACACCATCTCTCTCTCTCTCTGTTTTATGGAGAAATGTTATTATTAAAAAAAAAAAAAAAAAAAAAAAAAAATCAGCTAACGCCTTTTTATTCCCGTATACGGGGAGTAGGCGAGGCCATTTAGCCCTATCTAACTTTTGGAGACTGAGTGGGCAGTTCAATCTCCACTGGTACCAATCAGAGATAGATGGCCCAAGGCTATCACTAATTAAGCGGTACTCAGTGAAGAGAGACGGCTCAAATGTGCCGCCATCTCGTGGTCCCTAACCCTAATACAATATATTTAATGTCTGAAATAATGTGGGTTCCACGGTCGATTTTCTTGAGTTTACAGGACGAAAAACCCGAGTTTCCGGGAGGAAAAACCTGCTTGCCCGTGCCAGAGATCGACTAACTCGGGAACCGGTCGAAAAAAGGCTTAGAAAAATTTCCTCTAGTCGCCGACTAGACTCGAAACCAAGTCTTCCTTCGTGCGGCCAAGCGCCGTGGTTGGCAAACGCCACATCTACTGAGCTACACAGGCTCGAAATGTTATTATTATTATTATTATTATTATTATTATTATTATTATTATTATTATTATTATTATTATTATTAAGAGCGACCTACAGGAAGTCAGGGACTCATCGAGGGAGACCACATACTACACACACCAGCTATCATACTTCTTGAATTCATTCACACTGCTTGCACTCACAACATCCAATGGCAATTCTTTCCAATCATGCACCACCCTATGAGAAAAAAAATCTAGTCCTCGCTCCCTTCTTAGTGGCATTCATTCTCAGCTTACAAGGATGCCCTCTTGTCCTTTCCTCACCCTCCATAAATTAAAAAATTCCATCAACTGAAATCCTGTATGACCCTTTCAGAAGCTTGTAAGTCTCAATCATATCACCCCTCTTTCTCCTGTTTGCTGGTGTCTACAGTCCACAAACTCTTAATCTGTATTCATAATCAGTATTCCACAATCCTGATATCATTTTTAACGCTCTGCTTTGCATTGTATCCACTGTATCTGAATCACAACGGAAAACCAGGAGAACAAGAGACCTGCGCTCAATAGTCCAGGTCAGATCTTATCAAATACTTGTAAAGTAAAATGGCATCCTTATCTTTACATGTGAACGTTTGTTTCAGCATTGCAATTATGTTTTGAGTTGTATTTGCTACATGGCCTCTGAACTTCAACTTCCTATCTACTAACACTGAAAAATCCCTAACCGCATTAGTTTCTTCTAGCATAATTCCACCAATATAATAAGACATTGGATATCCAATCACGTTGAAGTGCATGACTTTACATTTACTGACATTGAACTAATATCCATTTTCCCATGCCCACAATTCCAGACTATTCAAATCATTCTGCAAGTACTGCATATCAGCAGCATTCCTGATTTCCCTAACCATCTTTGCATCATCAGCAAATAGTTACATGTCGCCTGTTGAATCCTTCCCAATATCATCAATGTACAGATTGAATAACAGTGGACCAAGTAGTAATCCTTGTGGTTCACCACTGGTCACTTTAACTCAGCATACTCACATTCTCCGTATACCACTTTTCGATATCTGTCAGTCAGCCATCCTCTTATCCATGCTAATAATTTATAATCCAAACCCATATTCTCCAATTTACACAACAGGTAAAGTGTTAGCTTCATTTCATTGCGCATTTTCCAGGAGAAAACATAATTTCGAACAAATATATCATCGCGTGATGAGCTCTCCGTTCTTGTTACTCGTAGCCAATCCGTTTTGTTATGTTATGCAGATGTGTCCATCATGCCATTATTTGGAAAAGTTGAATTATCTAAATTCTGTAATCATTTAAACCTCTACATTCAATTTAAAGATTACACCAGAATACTCACAACTACTTCCGTACTTGAATATTAGTCGAAAATAGGAAACTACAGTTCGTCTAATAATACTACAAAACAAATAATATAGCTAGCTATATTTTCTCTTGTTATATCTGAATCATAAAGGTTAAAAAATCTTCATAGGAAGAGCTCAACATTCTCTTCTTATCATTCAAGAAAATCAATTACATAAGAACACTTGTGTTTGCTTTGCTCACCTGTACGTATATAATAACCCTGTTTGGTTAATATCCCCCATTAAAGGTACAGTTTATGCACTTTTTGGATCAAAGGAGAATGACACTACGCTTATTATTTAACGCCAACACTGTTTTTTTTTTATTCAAACAAAACCTTTTTTTAGATAGCCTTGCAAATGCTACGTAAGCAAGCATAGTCTGCACGAAGTTCTTTCCAACTGTTACAAACAGACAGGCTGACTGGTAGTCTGCATTGTCTACAAACAAAGTAAAAAGAGAAAGAATAGATGAAGCGGGCTCTGAACAGGCTCGAAACCAAACTTCTTTCCACGAGTGGTAATTCTAAGGACTGTTTATAGCAACTTCTCAACCGAAGAGCAACTGAGTACATTGCGTGTCTTCTGCTAATCTTAAACCTTCAACATCATTGTGCAGTGTCGGCTATAGATGGAATATCCTCGGTCACCTCACGAGCCCTGGCAAGGAGCCAGTCGCTTTTGGCTGCATCTCCCAATAAACAACTAACCGGTATTAGCTACTACCCCTTTCTAACGTCACGTGGAGAAGTGCCACCTTCATTCATAATGCCGACTGACGTCAGAAGTTGTGTCGACAATCAAAAACACCGCGTGTGGTCGTCCTTAATCGGATCCCGATAACCTGCTAGAATGGCACGTGCTTGCCGGGAGATATTGGCAGTCGAGCGGGTCTTGCCGGATTGTGGCTAATTTTAGATGGTACGAGGAAAGCAGGAAGATGGTTACACAACTGTTTTCGCTACTTCAAATCGTTCCAAGGAGTAAAGAAGGTTGAAAAAAAATGAATAACTCGAGAATCAAACGAGAGATACCACTTAGCTCAAACAGAAGATTCCACTGATTAATTAAAAAATAAAAATAAAATAAAATAATAAAAAAACTGTCAAACAAAATTCACAATCTGGAATCATCCTTAGTTTTCTCCGTGACTTCTCGTCTTATTTTAGGGAATTAAACTGAGCTTGTTATAATAATTATACGTAACATCTTGCAGAATGACGCTGCTTATGATAATATTAAAAGTATTTGCGATGCACAATGAGAAACAGAATAGTACATTTTGCAACACGTCAAACATTACACGCGGTCTTATACGGAAGTGGAGGATTCTCCCGCCACTTTCGGTGAAGAGAGTGTCTGTGGACCTTCGACTCTGGAACTCATTACGTGCATCGTATGTGAATTTTTTAGCAGTGTATCCATGTGGATTTGAGGCAGCTGAATTTAATATAGCTGGCCTGCTACATTTGCCTACTTAGGTAAGGCAAATACGTGGAAGAGAAAGGAGACAGAAAGAAATGCGATGTTATCTTTGTCAACAAAGACAACTTTCCCACTCTAGTTTGCACACGACCTATGCCCAGTACCCATACAGTGTACGAAGATACTATAGTTGACCAACCTCTCGTGTATGGAACAACATGTAAAAAAATAAAAACAAAAAACGTAATGATTTTGCAGTTTTGCATATGGCCAGGTAGTGCTGTGATTTGTGTCATTTAAAAACTAACTCACAGTATTCGCGATGTGCATAAAATACAAATTATACTTGTCCAACGATAAGCACACATACTTGTACTTTTTTTTTTTTTTTTTACACTGAAAGCTTTTAAAATAAAATAATTCAAAAGAAGTGTGTGCCGGTTTCATATAAAAGTAGAGTAGCGTAGAGATGCCCTTATAACGATGGCTATCTTTATATGATACTTCATTAAGTTTCATGAACTTCAAAGTGATCATAAATGTAAATATCCCAATCTGTGCCTTTCAGCATTGCCTGGAAGTTTGAGTAAAGAATGGAAGTACCGTGCTGTCAGTTTTCCCCCATTCTCTAGCAAGGTCCATTACCTGGGTTCGTTCGCATAGTGCAATGATCTTATTCGCTGATGTCTGCTAACTTTGCATATGAATTTGTTACTTATTAATCTTTATTTTATTTATTCTTTTATTTTATTAGTTTATTTGGAATGCAATAATTTCCCTTCCCTAAATAAGCGCATTTAGGGAAACTATATACGTAATTAAAAAAGAAAATTCTGAGTAATGATAAAAGGGGTACCAAATAGGGTATTCATTTACAGGAATAAACTTTTATTTATTTATTTTATTTTTATTCATTTTTAAGCTACAAAAAAATGAGATCACGTCCTCCTTTTTACGGATTTGTAGCAATTACGTGTGGAAATCGTAATTATCACAAATGGGGGAGACTAACAATGCAGTGCCGTGGATTACGAAACAATTATTGCTCTCGGCATTTGACGTTCCATATTTAAGTAAGTAATTTAGAAATGATGTTGCAGCTTTGCATCCGAGTCTTTCTATGATTTCAGCTCCGTCGTTGACTAATTTTGCATCTTCAGAAATCAAGAAACACGTTTTAGGAAGCAGACTTAAGGAAGGAACATTCACTGCATGTAGCTGTATTTAAAACTAACATACGTTTTCGCCACGTTTCAATTCAGACGCTTTCGTTTTTGAACTCGTCGCTTTTGCTCGAAATATCTTGCTAATAACTCCACCACGTGCAAATAATGAATAATTTTCTCTTCCATGTTTATCCATTGTTTTCTCACCAGACGATCTCATCGCGTGTCGTCTGTTTATCATGGTCGCAATGGACATCATCGCAGCCTTGGTAAAAATGTCAAGTCACACACACACACACACACACACACACACACCACAGGCTTTACAATAATTCTTTCTCTCGGGAAGGATTTATTAATCTACAGAGCGCCATAGAGAAACCATAACTAATATTGTACGTGGTCAAAAATGGCACAAAAAACAATGAGGAGGCGAAAGAGAATGTGATATGCATTCTTTAATAGGCATTGATCGAACTGAGAAGGATAAAAACTAGATGGCGATTAGATTCTACAGCTAAATATCAGCAAAAATTATAAAAAGTTACAGTCACAATACTATTTTAAAAGAAATTCTGCGTAGCAAAAAAACCCACTGGAACAAAGTATTACTGCGTGGGCCTACAAGTTTATTGAGAGTAAACTGTAATGTACAGAGTTCAGTACCCTCTTCGAGTGAATCAGCACGCGCTTGCACCTCACTCTGAGGCCACACGCATTGTTTTATTAATCACCGCTCATTACTTCAGACTGCGTTCTTGAGTTACCTGTGAGTAATGTGCCGACGATGCGAAGAAAATAAGCCTTGAAATCATTTATCTGTCAAATGATAATTATGATTCATTTATATTCAATAATAATAATAATAATAATAATAAAATACACATTTAGAGCTAACCAGTAACTGGGGAAGAAGTGCATAGAATACGAAATCACTGTAGTGATTTCGTATTCTATGCACTTCGAATGTTTTCGAAGTGCATAGAATTTTCGAATGTTTATTGTAGTCTACCTACAATAAACATTCGCATGATAAAAAGTAAGAAACAAATAAGTGAAAATAAAATAAAACCACTGAATAGTAGTTGGCTAGCGGGGAACAGTCCCTTGGTATAACCAAAATAAGCTTTTGGTGTTATGGATAAACAAAACAAGGCCGAGAAGGAGGGGTGTTATGTCTGACCACTGTATGTTCACAGCCTTGTTAGTTTATTTTACGAGGAAATTCAGTGAAAGTCCCGACCATTCACGACCCTCAATTTTTCTCAATACACGAAGCAACTGCCCTTTAACAGATAAACTGCCCTTTAAAACGCATGCAGTTTTTAACCTTTGTATTATTTCAAAGGTAATGGGATAATATCACAAAAGCCTGAACATGAATATTTCATCGAAACCTCTGAGCATGCAGTACTTGTAGGATAGGAAATTCGCGGTGTTTCTGTAAGACTGCCAATGGCTCCGACGTCCTATCAACAGTTATTTCTTTTTTAAAAAACAACTGTTGCCATACTGATATGTCTTCTGGAAGTGGGGGAAAAATAAATGCATTCACCGTCTTGCTCTAGATATCACTCATTTCAGCCATAGAATGGCTCTTATCATAAACCACGCATATAATTTCAAGGAGCTCGAGTTTGACGTTAATAGAAATAATTCGAGTAGGGGCGCGTCGGCCATATGTGCAATGTGTAGGACGCACACAGGCGCCAAAGATTTGGGATGATATTAGTGAATTTTGTCAGCAAAATACTGCAGTTTTCATCCATGAATCTCCAACTTGCTTTAGATGCATTGAATGATCCAAATCAATTTTTAAATGATTATAGGTCTGATGAAACTTTCAAAGAAATTGTAGAAAGCTAAAATTAACTGCAGCAAAATTTGACGCAGAATCTGTATTTTGTAGTAGTAGACCACTAAGGCGATGTAAAAAGACAACACAGTTTGATTACGAACATGAAAATATAGTAGATGCTGAAATTTCATATAAAGTATTTTTTTTCTCTGCATAATGGATCAAATATTACAATCTTTGAATGAAAGATTTACTTTATTAAAAGAACATATGAATTCATTTTACTTTTTGTATTTGTTAAGTACTTCACGAAAGAAAGAATGTTTATTATCTTGTTGTAAAAAGTTACGACAAAAATTAACACATGAGAATCATTCAGCCATTGACGCAGACGATTTATGCGAAGAAATTTTACACTGTCAGCCATTTATTTCTAATTTTAAAAACGATATATATCAGATAATTCAGTATATTTATTCAAACGACTTAATCACGGTTTATCCAAACTTTACAATTGCTCTTCGGATTCTTTCGTCATTATCGGTATCTATAGCATCTGCGGAACGGTCCTTTTCTAAACTTAAAATTATTAAAATCTACTTGCGCTCCACAATGGTACAAGACAGACTTTCAAATCTTGCCATTATATCAGTAGAGTCAGATATTTTGGATCAACTTGATATACATGAGATTATTTGAGAATTTTCATTAATGAAAACTAGAAAAGTTCAATTTCCCAAGTGATTTTTCTTTGTTTAAATATTTATTTAACCATTTCTTTACCCAATAACGTTTAATATGTTCCTATTTTATATACTTGTAAGTTACTATTATTTATTTATTTTATTATTTATTTTTTTCCAAATTATTTTTGTTGTTTTTGTACCCTTCTTGTATGTTTATTGTTTTTTATACATTTTTTTTGCTAATTTCTGCTTTTTGTTCAATAAACTTATAATTAATATATTTCGTATTTCATTTTTACTCACTGATACGTTTTTATAAAGTGGTTTTTTATTAGGGGGAGGGGTATAGGGGCGCCAACTAAAGTTTTGCACACAGGCGCCGGACACTACTGGCGCGCCCCTGAATTCGAGTGCATTGTTGAGTCAAGAGAATGGTGAATGTTTAAATGGCTTCATATCTGCACATAAAATGGTTGGTTTGTTTGTTGTAGCTTTTTCTGGAGGATGTCTAAGGAAGGAAATATTTAAATGATTCTCCTATACAAAGGAAGCATTATGAACATAATTATATACTGTTTGATATGATATTGATTTCATCGATCGCTCTAGGAGCCAAATATCTTTCCGCTGGTTGATTGGCATAATTATTGGATAATTCATTTACTTATTAGAGCTTTGAAGCGTTAAATGCATTACCTATTTCTTTCTTAAAAGCAATGTTCGCTTATTTTTAACGTAAGTCGCATTAGAAACATACAGCATTCCCAAAGAATGACAAGCATCTTACCACTGACATAACAGCCGCCTATTTCATGCTTGAAGATGTGCAGAGTCACTTTTGTTGCCATGTTAAGTAAATAAAAATAGCATTAGTTAAGTAAATAAAAATATTTTATTATGTAGAGAGTTTTTTTATTATTATTCTTATTTTTGTCATATAAGGCCGACAAAGTGTTCATTTTCTTGGCAAACTACTGCCAATATTGTCATTATGCTGCACAGTACTAAGTCCAAAGGTAAATGGTACAGCTCAGTTCAGTGGAAGGTCAGCTGACAACAGCGCAGAGCATGTGTATGACCTGCCTTTGACAATATGGGGAAAGTTGTGTGCAGTTCTAGTATGGCCTTCAACGTTGTTTTCCAATCTGTCGGTCGATGGAGTGTGCCGTCTGTTAACATTATTAAAGCAAGCCGAAAAAATTGGTTCACGCTAAATGTTAGCACACATGCTAACTTTGCATCCTAAAGAATTCGTCTTCATCTTTTTCACTCTCGGCACAAATAAATAATAAAAATAAATTAAAGGCAAGATTTATTAAAATAAAATAAACGCGAGATGTTTTGTTTTATTTCAATGATTTAATATTTCCGGTTTGCACAATCACTTGCTGTTTATTACACGTCTACGCAGTGATTATCAGGAAAAACAAACAACCAACCAACCAAAAAAATAAAAAAATACACGTGCCACTATGGTACTCGGTACGTAGCGAGTATGTCGTATTGTTAAGGATCTGGGAATTTTCCATTCACGAGTCAATAATAAAATATTTCAGGTTTCACGAAGCACATGATATGAAATCAGTCCTTTCACAGATAAGAATGCACGCGAGTGATTTATTTCTGGATAACATGGCGAATCTCTTAATCACATTAGATTTTCTTTCTCTTTCCGTAAGCTGTGTGTAAGAAGTGAAAGTTACAGCAAGTTAAAAAGTCACTCAGTCGTATTTTTGGAAATTTATTTCTTGAAAAATGAAAATGAATATTTATTTCCAGTGGAAACGCACATTCTCGCTAAGTAAAAGAATAAGAGATGTGCATCAACTTCGGTTATTCAGGAAAAAACATAGTACAATACGACATGCCGCCGTTCTTAAATACTGAATAACAATATCACCGATATTATATTTTTGCATTTACTGCTGTTAAAGACTCCAGTAATTGTTTCCTGGCTTCCCGTGATTCCTAAAATTAAACACAATGTACTTTCCTCGTGAAGAGGACACTTTTCGACGCGTAAACATTGCATCACATTCGCATTAATAGCCAGGGTGTGCGATCACAAATACGAGCAACTCTGAGCCTTGCGCGGTGGGTCAAATTCTCAGCGTTTGAAACCACTGAAACTCGAGGCAGGGTGTGCGCTGAGACAATAGTGCCCAGAATTCAGTGGTTCTGATTGGTTATTGTGTCAACCAATCCAATTGAAGTTTGTCATTTGTCACGAGTTTTTGTTTTCTGAGTTTCATCTGTTTTACGTGCATGAAGTGTGAACTAACGTGTTTAGGACACCGATATAGACAAGTTTTAATATATATATTTTTTATACATTTTTTGTGCATATTTACAATTTATTCGTCTGTAGTTTCCTCCCTTTTTCTCCCCCATCGCTATTGGGACGAATTGAGTCCCCTCATGGGGGTTAAGTATTTATGGCTGTAGATCCATGTATGTTCACGGGGCCGGTTTGCCTGCTTGCTGGATAAAAAACCCCAGATAAACAGCGGGTGGTGGTGGTGGTGGGGGGAACACCTGCTGTCCACACCCGAGACCGGCTAACTTGGCTATGGCTGAGGAAGATTCTTAAGCTCCTCACGTCGGCGACGGGAATCGAACTTAGGACACTCCTTCCCCAGGCATATGGTCGCGAAGCGCACAGCCACTAGGCTAACCGCGCGGATACTATTTACAATGAAAAACAGTGTTGACGATCTACTGAATGTCCAATTTTCTGCCAGAGCTTTCGCGGACTGTATGACTATGAATATAGTCGAAGCAGGTTGGAATTTGCGTATAAATAAGTAAAACGAGTTATTTCAGCCTTTTTTTGGTTCAATCCGGAAAAATAACAATTTCCCAAGTGATTACTTTTTCCGATTTCTGTGTGCATTATATGGCATTTAAAGATCGTATCAAAATAGAAATTATCTGTGTCTCACTCTGGTAATGATAATCTAATCTCACTACGAAGCGTAAACCCATTGTGCTCCTCATATAAACGGCATGCGTGAAGCATAGGTATTGTTCATTTGACCTTTATGATTTCCATATTTAAAATTACATTAATTGATTAATTAAACCATTCAAAGTTATCAAACCATTACTTGCAAATGTACATCTTAATTGGACCAATTAAGATGAGTGCTGATGCGCTACCCTCTCTTAAAACTTTCATACATCAATAAAAATGCAATCATACGGTCAAACTGATGTGAATTTTGTATCGCGAGTCGCATAAGCCACATGACAGCACACCCAACCTAAATGGACACGCAACGCCACTGATATGCGTATATACACTGCTTGGGAAAAAGTCAACACGGACACCATAGTATGAGGAAACAAACAGCCACAGTGCCCACCTTAATAAATAGGATCTCCTTTTGCTGCGATGACTGCAGCATCCTACAGGGCATACTTTCCACAAGCGTGTGATAGCAATCAATGGGAATTTTGGACCATTCTTCCTCTAGGTATGTATGTAACGAGGTCCTGGATTGTTGTCGGGTGGCCTTCTCTTGACCTCACCCGACGCTCCAATTCATCCCATAAATGTTCAATAGGGTTGAGATTAGGGCTCCGTGGAGACCAGTCAAGTGCAGTGGTGTCCATGTTCACAAACCACGCAGTTACAGCAGCATCCTTATGACATTATCTTGCTGAAAGAGACAATGGCCAGTTCCGTCGAAATGCCACAAAGTAGGAAACGCTGCATTGTCCAGAATGTTCGGATAGCTCTTAGAGTTCAGTATTTGGCACCATAAATAAAGATCCGAGAACAAACCAGGAAAAACAGGACCATTCCATCACGCCGCCACCTCCGAATTTCAGAGTTGGGGTTACACACTGGTAAGAGATGTTCACTGGGCATCCCCCATACCCGTCCATCTGCTCGGATGTCGCTCCATAACACAGCTTTCCAAGCTTCCACGTCCCACTGTACACACTCTTTACTCCAGTGAAGACAACGCTGCATGTTGGTTCGGGTAATGTGGGGCTTGCATATTGCGGTCCTACCCAAGTTGTTAGCCTCGGTTCTGAATGTTTTTGTATTGATTCGCGGCCATTGATGTCGATGCCCGGAACTCCGCATTCAATGTGTCGGTCGAGAATGGCAATTTTTAAGTACTATCCTTCGTAGTACCTGACGGTCACGTTCGGTGATTCATCCATTGTAGGTAGCACTTGCAGTTGTCTCCTTGCGATTCCATATAGTATTACTGATTGTTGACCTGGGATGGCCCAATTTGTCAACAATTTGACAAACAATAGGCATGCAACATGGCATCCTATCACAACGCTTCTTTCGAACTTCGTCGGTTCCTTTTTCGCAGCCATTTCACACGGACACAGTTGCACTGGTTTGGGAACATCATATTTCTCTAACTGACACCGGCTGAACACGTGACTCGTTACATGGCACAATGCATCTTGCCCATGGGGGGGGGTGTTCGTTGACGTCTTTCCAAGCAGTGTATATATATATACAATAGTCCACCCTTATCTGCGGGTTTGCTACGGTCAACCCCTGTCTCCGAAAATATTAAATAGAAAATTCCAGAAATAAACAATTTATAATTACACTGGCAAAGTGGATCTTTGATCCAACATTTGATCCAAAGTGGATATTAGATCCAACATTATTTTAAAGCGAATGTTTGTGGAAACTATGAAAGTATAGTAAGTTGATCTCAGAGCTTACGAGAATACAATCATCGGCGTCCCCGAGTTGCTACTTAAGTGAGGTATGATGTAATGATTGTATTCTGGTAAGGTCAACTTACGAAACTTTCATAGTTTCTACAAACATTCGCCTTTGAAATAATGTTGGATCTAATATCCACTTTGCCGATGTAATCTTACATCGCCGAAATGAAGTCGTATGGTTCTTTCTTTTAGTGATAGACAATTCGGCTGATCCCAGAGGTAGTCTATCACCAGAGCAACTCGTTATAAAGGTGGAAAAGGCTACACGCACCTTGCAGCCTTTTGGAAATCAAGAATATCTGGAATTGCGCGCCGTTCTGAGTAGTTCTCGGTTATCAGATCGACTGTCGCGGTATCCCAGTGCTTGTGTTCAAGTATAATCCTTATTTTACTTAACAATGGCCCAAAGTGCAAGAGTAGTGATGCTGACAATTCGGATATGCCAAAGAGAAGCCTAAGGAAAAAAAAAAAAAAAAAAAAAAAACATGTGCTGAGGTTGCTAAGATTCCATTCACATTCAGATAACTTTTATTACATTCCGTTGTTATAATTGTTCTATTTTATGATTAGTTATTGCTGTTAATCTCTTACTGTTCCTAATTTATAAAGTAAACTTTATCATAGATATGTATTATAGGAAAAAAACATAATACAGTATATATATATAGGGTTCAGTACTATTCACGGTTTCAGGTATCTGCGGGGTATCTTGGAACATATCCCCCGCGGATAAGGGGGAACTACTGTATATATATGTGTATGTATATCAATGGTTAAATTCAGCTGAGGGCCCGGCCCTGGAACTTTTTTCTGTTTTGTGACTTTTCTCCCTTTAAGGTAATTAAACGTAACGCAAAACGGACAGCAAAGGCAGGTTATTAAAACGTGCACATGATTGGTGCGGTATGAACAAAAGATCGCGCGACTGAAAGATAAAAGCACAGCCAGCAATTGAGTTGAAATGCTAACTCTCTTCAACCGAATTCCATATGTGAAACTGCCATAAAAATATTTACCATATGTATATTTCTTACTTTTAACTCGTTTACGAATTTTAACACACGTTCGGTTGAATTTTATTGCTGCTTTGCTGAGATTGAACTCACACATACATCTATTTAATACTGTGTTTGCCGGTACAACGTATGGTTTTGCTTGAGTCTATACAACATAGTTCCTGTATGAGGGGACATGTGATTCATTAATTTTTTTTTTTTTTTTATTTCTCACTATTTGTTGAGAAATGTATGACACAGAGTGCTTGTACCTTATTTACTGACATAATAAATATACTTGTTTTTCTTGCCTCTGCAGTATAGTGGCTATTGGGGAAGGCGTGTTGTTTACCACGGGAGCAAGTTACTATCGCCCCGACATGAACGTGTTTAAGCTTTTTTTTCATGTGGAGGTATGCATACAACAAACAATGGCACGTAAAATAGAACAATTTGAATGTTAATACAACGTTTTTTATTTCAATTATGTACTGCAATTTATCTGTGCTTCTCAGTTTTTTTAGAATCTTCAGTTTTTATTATTGTTTCCTCTTCCTAAAAAGATAACTGATGAAGGCTGTAAAAAGCCGAAACTAGTTCTGTTTTTTATCATTAAAGCTTTTAATTAATTCTCGGTTTTTTAGTCATTCGAAACAGAATATGACATAATTTATTTCGCATCTATTGTTTCTCTTATAAGTAGCTTTATACATCGCATGCAAAAATTTACTGTAAAAATTATTGCACACGATCATAAAAACACTATGAGAAGTAAAATTAGATTTATCTTGTAGTTGGAACTCCGGATCTTCCACTGGAAACAACAGAAAATCGTGATTGAGATATAAATGACTCACTCATTAGATGCCACTCATTAGACGTCAGGGACGTATTTAACCATTCTATCTGGAAACAGCCCCTTCTTTTGGAAGAATGCTAATAATCCAGATGTTAGGGAGAAAAAAAGCTTGTGTGCAAAACTCACACACACGAAAACAGCACTAATT
This sequence comes from Typopeltis vanoorti, assembly GCF_054136105.1. NCBI lineage: Eukaryota > Metazoa > Arthropoda > Arachnida > Uropygi > Thelyphonidae > Typopeltis > Typopeltis vanoorti. Next base: position 13,505,282 of record NC_143559.1, on the reverse strand, counting down.
GTTTAGTTGTTGTCCTGCGTTTGGCACGTCATCTAGTTTTATTCTTAGCATTTTACTCAACTGTCAGCCAACATAGCTAAAAATATCGGAAACGTTAGTACAATTTGCAATTCTTAATAAAGTGTATATATATATATATATATGTATATATATACTCAAAAATATATAGCTTATATTTTTGAATATTTTTTGGATGTAGTTTTTTTTTTTGTCATCCACCGCTATTATTCTCTCTCTCTCTCTCTCTCTCTCTATTTATTTTTTTAAATCCCTATTTATCCTACATTATCTCTCTGTGTGCCGTATCCGTAAATAAACCATAAGAAAGATTTCTACGTCATTTTCTTGGAAAAAGAAAGTGATCCACCAAGTGGAAAATGATGTATGAAAAAACATAAATACAGTAAATAAATCGACGAGATCACAAGTTCAGAAGGTAATTTTTTTTTTAATTCATTTCTCATTTGTTTGTTTACGCGGAAAAATTAAAATATTGCTTTGGACTGAAAATCTGCATCTGAAGTCGCACTTGTCATATTTTCAGATGACAAAAATAAATTCAATAAATGAACTTGTCTTTCTTTAATAGATTTCTTTGTGATTAGATACAGATCTGATTGAAACGCGCGGGAAAGTTCATTACATTTTCTAGTGCGGTTTTTTTTTTTTTTTTCGTACATCTCGACCTTTTTTGGATAGTACTGATTTTAGCTAAAATTAAATTAGCACACACACAAAAAAAAATCAATCCTTCGAGTTCGAATACTGTTATAGTATGGATGTTTGCGATTGTCTTTAGTTACGAGACTATCTTTTTGCTTATTAGAGGGCCGAAGTGACTTGAAAAAGGTTCCATGTTTAGTCTCTACATCACGGTTTCCGAGCAAGTAAAAAATTAATAAAAAATACAAAAAAAAAAATCCTAAAAATGAAGAAAAATCCTTAACTCATCTAGTTAACGTGCTATAAGGTAACCTTCCGTTGACTGGAGCCATATATGTATATTATTTTATTTTATTTGTTTTTCTAATCATGTTATTGTTCTCGTAGCGTTTGGATTTTCATTAGTTTGTTTAATTCTTGAAACTGAATAGAACTTAAAAACAAAACAAACAAACATAAAAAACCTCCCTTTGTATTGAATAATGTAACATTAATTAATTAATTAATTAGCGTATGATTAAGATATTTTAACGGTCTTGACGCCCCTATGGGGAAGTGCTGCACCATCTCATGAAACCAACACCTGTTAGTTATACTATATTTTTTTGTAGCGTGCGCGTGTTTTATAGCCGGTTTGCCTGTTTTGAGGGAAGAAAAACTTCGAGTTCCCGGTTAAACACAGAAATACTTTTTTTTATGTTATTATAATATAATCCGATACAATTATATCGTTAATTCATGTTATTACAATGGTCAGTATTGATTGGGCTAACACAATACATCCCTGAAGTGATGTGTTAAACTTTGGGCCAGATTTTACTCCCCCCCTCACATACATTTAGGTGTATTTATAATGCTTCCTTTCTCTAAGAACGGAAGTCGTTTGACATAGCAGTAAAATAGTACCCTGCTCAAAATGTCCTTTTAATAATCAAATCCTTAATCCACCTGACTTGGAACTGCTATTATTAAGTTAAGAGGACCATCCCACTAATTGGCTTATAAATTTCATTTCACAAATTCGGAGTAGTTAGACGTACAGATTGTTTACTGCAATAGAAATGAAATTCAACTACCATAATGCCAAAAACAGACACTGCACTGACAGGATCACCTGTATTCTTCACTTGCCTTTAAGTTCAATGGTAGCTTTTAGGCAATACGTTTTCATAAAAACCGAAATCTGACCGCTAAGAAAACGTCCAATGAACATAAAATCTGAAGTGTGAAAAGGGTTTACACAGTACAATGTTCTTAACGAATTGCTGCTACTACGTGACACCTCCAGGAGTAAAAGAACTCATCGCGGAAGAGCACTCTACTTTATATATATCGTGTTTCAAAGAATAATGGTCACATATCTGTAGTCCAGCTTCATTGACAGTCGTCCTTCTGAAGGCTTTTCTTGTTGTTTTTTTTTTTTAAACCAAACACCGATGCTACAATTTGCAGCCATATGTTACTAATACAGTCTTTAATGCCCCATTTTCAAATGGAGCAGTAAATGAATAAGTGTAGCATTTTTGTACCCTCTTTCAATTGAAATGCTGCACCCATTCATATTTGGTGCGTGTACTCAGATGTATCTTCACAAAGATGATTCATATTTTGAATTTGATCTTAACCAAGAAAGATATTACATATTTACAGTTGCTGGCCATTTGAGAAAGGCAATGACACACACACACACACACACACACACACACACACACACACACACACACACACACACACACACACACACACACACACACACACACACACACACACACACAAAATTTAGAAGGAGGCAATTTACCGAAGGATTTAGCGTAATCATCAGTCAAAAAAAAAAAAATATGAACATAGCATATTTTTTTTTCTCTATAGTACTGTCTTTTTAATTATCAATTTAACGTACTTAAGTATAAAGAGCTAATAAGCTCTTTATCTAGGATCACTTGCATTGGCTAACGCTAGTGTCGCCGATACTTTATAGTTTACTATATTCGGCAAGAAGCTCTCTGATTCCAATCTTTGAGTTTCTTATTCGGTTTTAAAACTATGTGGGATTTAATATCCCCTTAATTTAAGTAATGTTTTCATTGCCGAAATGAAGCTTATTAGCTCTTAAGTAACTTAATGATTGCACCTGTTTGGAAAACTCGTTCGCAGAGTACATAAGTTCTTTTCGCTATATACTTTGGTATTAGGTCTAGCTACTCACTGATGAAGCCTCAAAAAAGGCTGAAACCGGTCTGGGTAGTGACCTCCCTCCATAATGTAATAACAGCATACATTTCCTAGGAAATGTGTTTTTACATTATGGAAAATACCTAAGAATAGCGATCTGAACTTCCCCACCTTTGCAACGAGTTGCCCGGTATTGTACTACGTACTAGGATCACTTGCATTGGCTAACGCTGGTGTCGCCGATACTTTATAGTTTACTATATTCGGCAAGAAACTCTCTGATTCCAATCTTTGAGTTTCTTATTCGGTTTTAAAACTATGTGGGATTTAATATCCCCTTAATTTAAGTCAATTTAACGGGTTTAACGTGTTAAATATATTAGCTTAGTGAGAAAAGCTGGATCACAAACAATGCCAGTTTAATACTAAAAGCATGCTGAAAATGTTGGTGAATTAATCTGTGGCAGTATGCAAAATAGATTCTTATATTTCACTGATAAGTTAAAAGATGAATCGGATTCCGACGAGCATTGCGTGAAGATTTCTTGGGAAAGACCTATTTCTAAATTCTCTTTAAGGAGCAAAGAACTTCTCCAATGACTCTTCAGGTGATGGATTAGTCCATTTCATACAAAAGTGGAAAGAATATTCACCATGAAACTCGAATTCTTCCCTCAAAACAGCTTTCTCGAATTCTTCCCTCTGGTCAGAGAACACGCAATTGCAAATGCGGTGCGCTTGCCTCACAACTCTAAATTGATTAGGAATAATCTAAATAACTATCGATTCCATTAAGATCTGATTGCAGCGACATGAGAGTCACAGTGGATTATTATGATTATTATTAGAGTTTAAGGGTAAACAGTTTATTCGCTTTTATTTTATATAATTACTTAATTTTCTTTATATCAATACTAGGGGCTCTTCCCCCCCCTGGCGCCCAATCCCCCGAGTTCCGGGCTGGTAAGCCGGAGACAAAAAAAAAAGTGACATAAAAACGTTTCAACTTTCGGCTTATCTTTTTATATATATAGAGTAGATGAAGAATTTATATTAATATCAGCCATTTCTGTGTCTCGTTTATTGTTTTGTAGGATACTATGAGTCACGTTGGATATGATCTCTGGAAAGGTGTAATAATTGTTATACTGATAATGTTTTCGGTTTCATGTTTAATTAATCTTGTGCGATTTACAAACTTTTCGCTATTGCTGCAGTGTTTTCTAGAAACTTAGTCTTTGATTGTTTTCAGTGTGGAGCTGAGATCTTTAACTTCAGCAACATTAACATTTTATGAATATTTTATTTTTGCACAAAAGTAAAACAGTAGTTTTGCTTTGCACTATTTTCCTCATATAATGAAGGTAGTTCTAAGATTATATCAATATTTTGAAAGTACAATGTTTGTGTTTATTACTACCGAAAATAGCCAACCATTCTTCAAGCAACTTTACGATCAAATGACTTTCCAGAAGATATTTCTCCAACTTATTTGCTTCTTTTGAGTAATCTTCAGTAGGGTAAAAGCTACAAAGACATAATTTGATATGGTTTCTTCCAGTATTCTACCTTTAAGATCTGAATATTTTTGAAACCTGGTGTTATTCACTTCGCTGACTTAGATGTCTCCTTTTTTTCTACTAGCATTGGCGAGTTACATATACATTACTGTATACACTATATGGTTGTATGTCTGTAAGGAAAAGCTTATACAAATTATTTTTAAGACAAACTTTATAAACTCAAAGAGAATTACGCAAGCTCGTCCAGAGCAGGCGCTTACAAACATGCATGTCTTACGAGAGATTCGAAACGCAGACTTCGCAGCAAACAAGCAATTGCATTTTACAACTGAGGAAGGAGGTAGCTATTTAATTAACTGTTTCATAATAATAATAATACATATAAAAATACATAGAAATAATAATACATATAAAAGCTATCATTGTGACATCATATTACTTGGCAACCTCTTTCTGTAGAGATCGCAAGTAATTGGATACTTGAGTAATCTGGTTATTAAGTATAATTCTTATTGTAGACATTATTCTGGAAAGCTATTTTAAAAAACGATCGTTCGTTCTTTAATTCGATCTTGACTTGAATGAAAGAATCTTGGATCTTGATCTTACCTCTTGTATTGTTATTATATCTAGTTTTTGTGGTTGTAGCAATTTTTTTGATATTTATATAATGAATAATATACCGGCGCCTTGCTGACCTGGTTTGTTTGGTCGAGTGGTTAGCTTATCTGCTCTCCAGTCAAGAGAATACGGGTTTGAATCCCACGAAGGGCATGGATTTCAGAACTGTCCTACTACTACGTTCCTGCCACTTCTTCTAGCAGAAGGTTTCAATCCCAAAATCTAATGAGGTAGGGGAGTGACGATGTGCCGTCAAAATGACTTCACATGTGAATAACAAACGAACTGACTCGGTCCCACATAAAATTAAGAATTCATTATCATATCCCATGACATTGCATTGCATTGCATTGGTATGGTATCAACAAACAAGTAAAAGCCCCGAAAGATTTCGGAACTAGTGAAAGATTTCAGTGGCTGAGGTAATCTGTTTGGTAAAAGCAAAACATAGCTCTCTAAAATATCCTGACATTTGTTAAGATATTATGCAATTGCAACACACACCCTACTTAACAGACAGAAAACGCTGTCGAATTAAGAGCAGAAAGCAAAATAATCTTATAAAGCATATCAGCTACATCTCCTCTCTCTCTCTCTCTCAGACATGTTTGGACTTATAAAACTAAAGAAGGTGAACAACAGTACACATAAAGTACTATGTGAGAAAACCTAATTGATGTATGGCTATAACAATAATAGCAAAAATACATCGGGAATCATAATTTCGAAAATAAGCATAAAGGATAAGTTCTGTTGTAGAATGCATATCCTTTTCCTGAAATTAACTTCAGACAATTTTTGAGACTGATAAATATTTCTTATAAAACTCAGCTTGCATATGAAACATATTTGATTCTGATTTATAGTTTTGAGGTATGTAGTTCCACAAGCTGAATCTGTAATATGGTACTGATTTGTTTAATTTCTTTTCTTTGTACGATTATATTTAGGTTATGTAAGTAGTGAGCGAAAAAGTTAACAATAGAATTAGGGTTTAGGCTTATGAGATGTCTGTCTGCAGTTAATTGCTGTATTCTCTCTCTCTCCACTGTATCTTGTTTCAATGACAACCTGAGCCCACTATCAGTGAAGGCAGAAGACTGACTGCCAGCCTCTCTTCAAAAAGTTAGTTAGGATTAAAGGAGCTCCGTTGATTCCCTTTAGGGAATAAAGGCTTTGGAGGATTTTTAAAAATATTGACGAATCCAGGATTGTAGACCGATATCTGAATTTTATAGTCAGACCTCTCAGTCACTATTTTTTTCCATTGATAACAAACCTCGAAGAACACAACCCAAGATATTTATGAAACTTTTCGCGCGATGTATAAAAGCATGTCGATGGCCGGACTTAATTCTATGTTACACATGTTTATTTTACCTTTCATCTTTTTTTTTTATTTATTACCATTGTTCCATACAATTGCATTCCTGTTAAGGTAGAATTAGGCTTTTAATACCTTCTATAAAAAAAAAAAAAAAAAAAAACTATTTTCATTAAATTATTGTAAATCATTGCTTAAAAAAAGAAAAGAAAAATTCGGGATATGTGGGGGAACAATTTCACTTTGCTTGTTTAATTGACTAAATGGATAGCCTCTCAACTGCTATGTCTACAGGCTGGTTGTATTGCATTGTGACAAAGCGGGAAATCATCGCCAGCTTTGAGATGAGAAAACCAGTGCCACCCAGCTTAATTGGATCCTGAAGTGTCATGTCTCAGAGTTTTCGGATTATCGCGTCACAGAAAGAATGTGCTATAGGTTTACGACCTTTCATGAATGGGACTGTCATACAAAATAATGAAAACCTTACTCGCACCCAGTGGCAGATTAAGGATAGTTGGGACCCCTAGGCAAATTATATCCCCCCCCCAAAAAAAATAATAATAAAGAATAAAAAATAAATAAATAAAAGTTAAGTGGCAAATAAATGAAATTTTGTACTTTTGAATTTTTTGAACTTCTTGATTTTTCTGCCTGTTGAAGGGTTAAAGGATGATAAATAATAAAACTTTTTAGTTAAATGAATAATTTTTTATGCCGTTTTTACAAATTTCCTTTGCGAATTTTAGAATTCGCGAATTTATTGATTATGTCTTCAAAGTTTATTTTTTTGGCAAACTCGTGTTCAGTGGAAATTAGGGATAAGGCATTTAATCGCTCTTGGCTCATTACAGCCCTCTTTTGATTTTTTATTAATGCCATCTTAGAAAAAGATCGCTCACCTTCACACACTCCGCACGACAATGTCAGATATAGTCGAAATGAGATACTCACGTTTGGATAGCATTTCATGGATAAGATTTTCTTAAACGTGTCTATGATATTTCCTTCATTTTCGCCCTTTTCCTCGATGTGAAGCGCGACATGTTGATGAAATTGGATTATACTGTTCAAAATGCAAAATACGAAGCTTGTCAACTAGCGCCGACATTGGTATTGAAGCATTATTTAAAGTGTAGTTAGCGCGCGCTGTTCAAAATACGTATTAAAATGTAATAATTGTTTTGAAAAAATTTTCACTTAAAATAATCAAGATTTTCATGATGTTTACTGAAAACATTAATATATTTTAGGAAAATGTCTTGGCTTGGGGGCCCCCAAAGCCTGGGCCCGCTAGGCACGTGCCTCATTGCCTTAATGGGTAATCCGCCACTACTCGCACCCTTAAATTTGTCTTGGATTTTGTTGCCAATTAAAATTGTAATGTTAGATATAAATAAATACATCTCCTAAAGGAATATATATGATAAATAACTTATGTGTTATAGCAAAATAAACTTTTAGTAGATGAGCATTCATATATATTGCACTCCGCTGACTTCTTTCAACATGAATTGTATAAACGACGCCGCTTTGTTAATATCATTCTTCTCAAGAGATGGCGCATCTCAGCGTGACGTCAGATCTGACCTAATTTGTTGATATATACTCGCTCCTATGTGGATTGTTCAATCATTTGTAGTGACTGTCGTCCGATACTTTCGGGCGTAATGAGTATGATATTGCAAGAACCCGATTTGAGTTTACGTAGTCCTGAAAATTTAACTGAACTTTTAAACAGTATGCCAGCCATAAGTAGTACTCCAAGTAGTAGCATGAGGTAATATGTTTTGTCAAGTGCAGTTGTAATAGTGTAGTCACCTGCGCGTTGGTACTTCGATGGGTATTATTTGTTCAATTTCTAAACCTTTTGAGTTCTGCTTTAAATCCCCTACCAGTTGTTTTCGGTTACTCATACGTTGGTATGAATGCGTAATTAAACTGGTAATTTTGACATAGGTTTGGAATTATGTGAATATACTGCGAATTATCTTTTATTTCTTCAACGTAAGTATATCACTTCATTATGTATGCACAGCATAAGTATCACAAAGGCAAAATAACATGGTGCTACTTCAGTTTTCATGCTTATGATTGTTATCATTTCCTTTATCTTGTAGTGGTAAAAATTTCAACCATTTGTTACTAATACTAATCGTATTAGTGAAATAAGCTGATCTCTTACGGTAAGTAACTGGATTAATTTCTTTCGACATTTTTGTATAAAAATGGCTACCTATAATGCAGCTGGAGAGGTCGCCTGTAAGGAAGTTGATGTTACTGTTAATAGGGTCTCAGTTAAGTGAATTATCCTGAGGCCCTATTGGTGGAAAAGAAATGACGCCTTAGTGTCCATGTACACGTACGTACAATGACCGAATTAAAAAAAAAAAAAAAAAAAAAAAAAAATCGTGTGCTATTTTAATCTAGTAGACAAGTAGTTTTCCACAGGGAATGCACTTTTTTATTTTGAAAATAAATACAAAATGCACCTGGCTCAAGTTATACTGCTAAGCATGGTCTTTCATTTTGTCAAACGAAATCGAAATAAGCAAATGAGATGTTTGCATATAACTGATTTCTTTTTAAAAGAAAATTGAAAGCATCAAGGAGGGAGAGGGAGTGTAGCTCATGGTTAGATTGAGAAATCTTGAGCAAGGATGCTCTATTTATATTGCAAATTATAAAAATTTCCAGACGGTAAAAGAGGAATTTTATTTCAAGTGACTTATTGCATTTTATTTTCTTCCACAAGATATGAAATTGAATTTTAGGAAATCGTGATAATTTAGATGTTTGTAACCAGAGATATTACCACTTTCATAATTGCATGATTTCGTTTGACACTTTTTAATGGAAAAACTATTCTTATAAAACGCTATAGGAGGCATAAGTTAAAACAGGACTTAAGGTGCGTCGAATATATCTAAAGGATCTTAATACAAAAATCGTATACATCACGAAAAATGATCATATCGTGTTAAACTGTTGCTACACGCTTGATGTCTCAAACTTTTTCCTCTTACAACAGGCCAGTCATTTAATTCTTGGTTTTGCAAGTGCAAAGTTCATAATTTTCTTACCGAGAAATTGGCATCATGGGACAGTATTGAGACTTTAAGGATGGGTGAATTCATCCCAGCTAGGAGTCAGTTATTTAATTAGGTGTAATGTGGTTGAATTCAGATGGTATGTTTGCTGGGGCAGGGGCAGTTTCAAATGAAAACCTTTACTTCGAACCTTCAGTTATGAAATAATACAAAGGTATCAAGTGACGAGATTAAACTCCAAAAACTTTTGGACTGGTATCTTAATTTAACTAAATTTTCGTATTAATTATTGTACTAAATTTTCTCGGTGAAAATTCTCTGGTGCTTTATAGCTCCATCATTAAATTTACTTAACATTCATTTGTTCTTGTGAAGTAGTCAATTGCTATAACATCGAGAAATGATCATATGTCAGACATTAGCATTTCTTCTGCAAATTTTGCATTTGTGGTATCTTTTCTTCTAACAACTTCAGTGATATGGAGTACATGTATTGGTAACTTTTTTGTAAAATCTCAAATCATGCATCTGGACAGCATTAAGAAAATGGTTTTTTGGTAGTATTATATTATAATACATTTTGTGTGTGTTCATCTGCAGAAATGTTTTGGTTTAAACTTTAATTCACTTAATTGATCTCATTTTGAGAACATTGCCTCTGTATTTCAGTGATGTTCTCTCCTATTGAAGTGATATTTTCTTGTAATACATGAAATTCATATTTTTAGAAAAAAGAGGATGAAAATACTGTATGTGGAAGATATTAGTTCAGTAATGTTGAGTTTTGTCTGAAATGATTTAGTTCAATTTTCTTATTGAACTTGTATTCTAATTTATTTTTTGTGAAATTTCAGTGATGTGTTACTCATTATCATCAAAGAAATCCTGACACTTCTGTGAATTGCTGTAGAAAATATTTATTTTTCATTAGCAGCTGTTATTACTTTCTCAAGCTAAGATATGCTTTAGTTCTGTTTAACAGAACTACACACAGTAAAGTGGAATAAGAGTATTATTGTTATTTAACAACTCCAGGGAGTCCAAAGACTCATCAAGGGAGGGCACCTGCTCTACAACTGTCTCTACCGTTCCACCAACTGACTGCGACTACACCATCGTCATATACCCGCTGACCACCACTAGTATTAGTTGTTTACCATTTTGCCAAACTTAAGTTTAGAAGAGCTGTGTCAGAAACTTTAGGATGGGTGAATTCATCCCAGCTAGGAGTTAGTCAGTAATTAAGTGACCCCACTAGCAGAATTTCAATAGATGGACAAATGAGAGGCTACCAGCTCTGGTTTTGCAGAGTATAAGATTTGAAAGTTAGAAGGCAAAAATAGAATTTTCTATGTTCAGGCTGGTGGGATATGGGAAGGTAGAGAAAATCAGTGATCCTGGACAGCACAACAGATTGACAATTGCATGCACAGTAGGACTACTTTCCATGCTTTACAAGAGTTTAAGATGCATGTAGACCATTGTAGAAGGGCCTTGTAGCACTCATATGATGCAACATGTCCTTCACTTAGAATGATCCTGTCTAAATACAAAGATTTCAAGGATTTCAATTAATAGTAAACTTGTTCATTTGGTATAGAAGTAGCATTTTCCTCTTAAAACAGGAAATCAAGTAGATATGGAATTAACTATAATTAACTGTCCTTATAACTTGTGTTGCTTTGGTCATATTTCAACCACTGCTCACATTTAGGTGAAATGTTACTATTACTTATTGGGCACTGACTGAAGTGGCTAGCATGTTTAGTCCCCCAAAACATGGGTTCTGGTTTGTCTCCCCAAATCTAACATGCAGTGGGTTGCAAGCCAAGCATTCCATGAATATACAGAACCTCCATCTTTGAGTATGGCAGTGAAGTAGCTTATACAGGATGTCAGTGGTGTATGGTCTGAATCTTATCAGCTGACACAATCTTAGTCATCTACACTGCCAGATCATGCCAAGAGGAGACTGTTGTGGCATGGAGACAATGTCCTCTATATGGATGACATGCCTAAGAGCATTTTCTCCTACAAATGTGTTTTCTTGCTTTGTGTATAACTTAATGCTATATACACTCTAATATTTATAATAGATATAATATGCATTATCACATACAAACATCCAAATCTGACTTGTTTTCTATTGAACTCCAAATTACTGCCCCAAACCAATCAGTTAACATTTAATACTTTGTATAGCTGTGCTGTTGTGCAATTCAGTATTCTTTGCCAGAGGATACCTAAAGTCAAATCTAACATTCTGTAACCTAAGATTTCCTTGCCCTGCTGACTTCATTGCTTCCCATTTCTGGAAATCATTCACATTTTATCAGCTTATCTTAAAGCTTGGTTTTCTTGCAATTGTTCACATCTCTACCTTTTTCCATTCTGCTGACCGAGCAGATGTTAAGTAGTGATTTGAAACAAATAGTCTGCCAACCAGAATATTCTTCTCTTGCCCATCATTCTGCATCTTAACAACTATTACTAGGTACTCCAAGGAACTTGGTAATAATTCAGATCAATCTGTTTTATCTGCAAACATCCTCCTCAGCAATTCACAAGTTTCTTTGGCATTATAACCCCAAGTTTGAGATCTTGCTCATTTTTTGTAATATTGTTATAGAAGGCCCTTACTTCTAAATTGGAATTGAGGGCTTTCTCCAATCTGGTCACAATTTCTACCTAGTCATGTTATGGGGTTTCTTGACTTGTGCTGCCAGAGCAGTCAAAGAAAAACATTGTCCACTGTTAGATAAGGGGATGATATACTTGCTCTCCAACTAGCTAGAGGTTTGAATCCTGCCATGGACATCAGTATTTGAGGATAATTCTTTTAGGTGGGATATAATTTTTCCTTTTGAAACCACTATTCAATTTATTGAAGCCTGAAATGGCTTGAGAATTCAGTGTTCTCTTGAGTAGGATTTCCAGACTATATAAAATACATCAACTAAACTTTTTTTGCCTACCAACAGTTACTATGATAAACTTTGTTAACATCTATTTTATCATAATTGTTATTTGAGACAAACTCCATCTTTATTTACAGCCTATACTAAACCCTGTCATACTCATTAAAAAAAAAAAAAAAAAAAAAAAAACAGGGCAAAGTCCAACTTTGAAAGGGTTAAGTGCTGTGATCTTGCCTCTTGCACCAGTGGCAGTCGTAGTCTTGTTTCTTGCAAAAGCTGTTGGGCACTCCATCTGCTTCATCTTTATAGTATTGAAATGTCACCCATGATAAAGCTGACCTGGCATTCTTCTCATCCACTTGTGTAATGACTATAGAAGACCACTTAGTTTACCCTTAAACACTGCATTCCTTGCTGCCTCCTGTGGCAATCTACAAAAAAGACAATTTTGGACAACTAGATATCAAAAAGATTCTGGTCCTTCAGGTATCCCACCAGATATGCTGAATAGATGTGTTCTAACTAATACTTCATGATCTTTATATTATACTTGGCTGGAATAGTCCCAATAGGATGGAGTCAAGTTTATGTATAGCCAATTTCAAAAGTGACTACCATTAAACATGGACTTATTTCTTTCATTTCAGTGCTATCTGAAATAATAGAGATCAGCAGTCAACTTTATTGCTACCCTGGAAAACCACTCACTAAATCATCTATGGATTCTGCATCAGGATTCACAGATGTTGAGCTACAGGATGGTCCAAAATGTACCTACCAAATTTAATGCTGTATTATTCCTGAACAAAGCATACAAATCTCATCTCAAGTATATTGAGGTCTGCATCTTATTCCATTTATATTACATGTTCAATAAGTTTACCTTCAACCTCAACGAACTTCTGCAATCGTATCGCAATATTGTACACCACCTTGTGGAGGACTTCTGTTGGAATAGCCAAGATTTCATGCTCGATAGATGACTTTAGTTTCTCAAGTCTTTGGGTTGTTCTGATACTTTTTTTTTAATGGGGTCATCTCAAAAAAAAAAAAAATCCAATGGATTGAGGTCTGAATAAGGTGGCCAGTCAATTCTGCTTCTGTATTGCTTTGGATAATCCAAAGATACACAGAAAGCTTTATTCAGAAGCTCAAATGGAGAACTTGCTGAAGACTGCTGCATTTGATCCCTAACACCCAAGACAGTCTCCTATGCTTTTTCGGGCTTCTTTCAAATGTTTCCCAAACATTTTTCAATGTTTCTTTTGGTCTTTGCTGTTGAAAATTGGATTTAAACTGCATAGGTACATTTTGGGCCACCCTGTCCATAAGTGGGTTAAGGTTTATATAGGTTTGGAAATCAGAAGTGCAACAGATTTCTCCAAGATATGAGTTTTGCATTGAGGGCTTCTCAGCATATTACCATCTTGTGGTGTCTCTTACTCCCTCCATCCTTTGTAATTGATTACCTTACACTGAGGTGGTAGGTGTTCAGATGTGCATACTAATGCAGGTGTTTGAAGCTCTTATATCACCCACCCTCTTACACATAAATGACTTCACTGACATCAAACTTTATCCAGTTTTGCTAATGAGCACTCACCTTACTCATATGATAAACCTCACAGTATTCAGTTTCAAGACAGGTGCCCTAAACATTGATCATTCCAACCTTGTCTCTTTGCTTCCAAGAAACTTATATTTTTTACTCAAGATATTAACTTATATCTGTCCAGCTTATTCTGGCCAACCTTGGAATACTGTTCACTCATTTGGAGTGGTGCAAGACCTAAATTCCTGCTGTTCAGAATATTTTATAACCTTCAGCCACTGTCAGTTTTCTCACTCTTTAGATATTTGCAGAAGCAATGTTCAGAAGAACTAGCATCCATTTCACTAAATCTTTGTTAAACCTTTCCAGCCCTTTTGGCAGAATGGTTAGCACATCCACTTTCCAACAGGCTGGATTTTAAATCCTGTAGACATGGATGTTTGTGATTATCTTTAGTTGGGAAATTTCATCACCTTGCATGACCACCATCCCAAATATTGGAGGCTTGAAATGGCTTATTTCATGCTAGATCAAGGTTTCTGGACTATGTAAAACAAATCAATAAAAACATTCTTAGCCCACTTATGGTTATGTGACATTCAGTTGTTTTGCCATATTGTTGCAAGGGGTGGTGGTGGGAGAGTTTTGTGAATGTATCTGCCTGTGTGTGGGTTTTCTGTATACAGTGAAGGTAAGTGTATCATTAGGCAGGTGTGTGACTAAGGTGTCTAGGAAGGGTAAACAATTGTTCTTTTCCTTTTCCATAGTAAACTGGATTCTTGGATGTAGGCTATTGAGATGACTGAGGAAGTAATCTAATGTGTCTGGGCCATGAGGCCAAATAGCCTACATCCAACACAAGTCTTACATCTGTAAACACAACTATGGCCATTCAGGCTTGGCTGACCATGTTTTGGACACCACCCACAATATCATGGAAGAAAACCACCATGTTCCACCACAGCAAATTCAAGAAAGACTTTTCTTAGAAGCAGCAGCTCTCAGAAACCAACCAAATCTTAATAAATATGGTTGCATTAAGCTTCTGAAGATTTGGGAAACACTCCTCACCAGAGGTCCCACCTTACATTCCAGGCCACCTGCTACCGCCCTTAGAGGGCGCTCCACCTAGATAGGACTTTAGTGTCACCCACGTGGTTGGGCTTAGTATTATAAGATTTGTGTGCATGTTACATTAATTGTTTTTGTAATCCCCGTAGATGTCCTAGTGACTAGGACGAAATATAGGAAGTATTAAATTCTATTTTAATTCTTTTTGAGTGTTGTAAAAAAAAAAATCCATTAAGCCTCCAACATGATGTCCTTGCAGTACTTAAGCCTCTACACATGACTTCATAAGAGGATTAGTATTAGATTAAAGAAACTTTGCCTTCTGTTTTATGATAGTTGGGTAGGAGCTGTTTCTGTGAATTGGATAACAGAACTAACATCCATTAATTATGAAAGAAAGTTTAAACATCCTTGTCATCAGAATTTTTGATCTGACGCACACATACAGTTGTGAAGACAAAGGTTGCAGTTTTCTTTCGGATCCAAATTTTGTCTAAGATGTAAAAAAAAAAAAAAAAAAATCTTACAAGGCTTCTCAACTACAGGAGCTGGTCCATCTTGTATTCTATTGGCTGTTTCTTCTCAAATTAATTCATTTTGCAAACTGGCTAGATAATATATAATAGCTGCTTTTGCTGTAGTTATGATGCCTCTGAATTTTACCTTTAATTGAAATGAAAATATTCCAAGAACCTCTTTGAAGCTGTCCTGTATTATGGGTGAAAATTTTAGTATATGGTTCTTCTAGTGTAAGATGACTTTCATAATTGAAAGATAAACTGATCTGATAGAAAAATTTAGGCATTTGGAATTTGCATAATTTCAGTAATTACCAGCTTATGACTTTTATAAAACTTCAGTTAGCATTTTGACACCACTGAATTTTATGTTAGTATTAAGTCAGTTGAATGTTCTGATTAGGACTCAGTGAGATTGCTACATATTAAGAAAATGTTTGAAAAAACTGTCCATGATTTTGATTGAGTTCATAACAGATCATGGATCTAAAGGAGAAAAAATTGCCTTTTTGTAAAGGATTCAGAACAGTGACGGCTGTTTCCATAATGGTCAAGAGGATTATTATTATTCTTGACACCTCCATATAAGGAACATGTCTGGATATGTTAAAGGGAACAATGTTTGAGTAATCGGATTCAATTTTATAATTGAACAGGGGAGAAGTTTTTTAATTTGGCAGCCATTTTTGATACTTTATGATAAATCAGTATTCAAGTTGAGGAGAATGTGAATGGGAGGGAAGAGTGGAGGTGATTAGTACTAATCTTTTCCCCTTTGAGACAGTAAAGTTACTTATCAGTTTGATGGCCAAAGTGTGGAGATAATGGGGAATATAATTGCAGCAAATGTTAATATTTCAGTATTTGAATGGATGATATGGACAGTTGGATATGTTGTATATGGTTTTCACCAGAAGTAAATTTAATCTTTAGTAGCAGGACTTAAGATAGGTTTCTTCATTCTTCATATAGCAAAAGCTGTAAACATCCAGATAATGCTCAACACATTGAGAATATTTGAGTCATTGAGGTGATTATTATTATTTGCGAAATAAGAGATTTCATAAGGAATTCATCTGGACAATGTTGTACAGATCTAGATTTCAGCATATCAAAGAATGCATGAAGATGAGAAATTTTATCAAGATGGATGTCAGTTGAAGGAATGTCTTTTAGAGTTTAGCAGATAAGGTTTATAAGTTAGTAAGAGGAGTTTAGATATTAAGAATATTATGGCACTGAGAAAAAATGGTCATCCTTGGAAGCTGTATTGAGCAGGAACTCTTTGCACTTGATAACTGCATGTGTCAAATGAGTTTTCTGATAGACTGAACTTTAGTTTAGTCTGCTAATTGATTAAATCATCTGAAGAATTTTGCAGGGAGGTCAGGAGGTCTTTAAGTAAAGTCCTAAAAGTTACTCACTGTATAGTATATTTTACATTCAGTTTTAGGTTAACTGTTTCTGTATAACAAGTCAGTCTTAACATTTTAATTCTGAAATTGTTTTAATAAATTTGGGTTTGATCAATCAGAAATGATCAGGGCACTGAAATTCTCATCTTTTTCAGTTAAAATAGTGTTAGAAACAGCATGTTAGGATGAAAGATTTGCATTTTTTAAATGTAGTTAATTGATTTGTACAAGTAAAGAAATGACTAAGATTTGTTTTATAATAGTATTCTTGTGTAAAGAATAGCAGATAATTTTTGCATTGTATGCTATAAATAGCTGTATTTTCTGATCATGTCCATTAAATTGCAAAATCAGGTATCCTGAATTTTAGATACCTGATCTTAACTCTGCAGCTGATCTGACAGATAAAAATTGTTTAATATAAATATTCTTGCACATATCCAGTGTATAGCTTGGAGGTAATGAATAGCTGCATATGTGATATTCCATGCTGTTTATGTGGTCAGTTCTGATTTAACACTTTATGTAAAGGTTTGTGATATTTCATAATGAATTGTATCTAAGAGATACTGTGACCTCAGATGTCAGTATAGTATTGGTTTAGTTTTTTTATTTACCTTGAAAATGACTGGAAGAATATCGATTGGATAATCCACGATGTTCAAGAGATTCAGCGATTTTGTTACTAGAGTCTGAGAATAGTTGAAAGTGATAGTTGATAGTAAATTGTATCTTGGTGGTTTCTTTTGTTCAATAATTTCTAGATTGTAACTGAAAATAAACCATGTATTATATTTGCAGTGTTTAAGTTTTATTGCATTTAGCACATACTAGTAATGACTGTCTCTTAGATACACAAGACCTACGCTGCAATTTTTTTGATCTCTGCAGGGTTAAGTAAAATTAAGTTTGACTTTTCAGTCAGCTTGGTCACACAGAGGTTGCACTTTCATTGCTGGAAATTTATTTTTACCTTTTTGTATAACATTGGCCAAAAATAAAATATAACATTACTGTCCTTGAGTGCTTTTTTAGCAATAAAGCGGTGTTTCTTTGTGGTTCATGAGACTGCCAGATGAAACTTAATTTTGATTCTAGTTGCCAACTGCAACTTTACTAGGTTTTGTTTTAGTCATTTCCCAAGTTAATGTTTGTTATAAGCTTCTGGTCCTAGCAGCCAAGCCTTTTAGTCCATGCTTTAACAGTATTATGCAACACAAAAACAATAGGCATAATCAAATTCCTGATATACTCTCAAAAGGTGCACTAGATATTATGATAGTGCTACATGAAAAGTTCCTGTTATTTTTAACTTTCTGTTGAGTTTTCTTCAAAATTTAATGTTATGTCAGGACTCCTGTATTGCCAGTTACATCTTAGTTTTTTTAAGGTAGTCATTGCATCTTGCCATCTCAACTTGATTCTTTCTTGATGTTACACCTGAGATTAGTTCTGCTCACACATTGCTGAATGTAGCAGTGTCATGTTCCTTCCTAATACCTTCATTTTTAATACCATCTGTTCACTCTCGAAATTTTATTTTTTATTTTATTTTTATAACTCATAACTAGGCCCTAGTCTTTGATCAACTATCCATGCTAATGAGATACATAAATTGATTTCACTTGACTTCCCACCATTCCAGCTTTGCTTGATGCTTATCATCACTAAATTATATCTAAACAGCTGAAATATTTCAATTTTTTCTATAGGTTCTCCATTAAAATGCAGTTGTTTTTCATATTCCATCCTGTTTTCATAGTTTTGCCTTTCTGTTGCTGATTTTCATGCCAGATCTGTTATTGCAGTTTCTCAATCTTAAAAATCCTGTAGACTTGCATGGAATTTGTTCAGAAGTATAGCATATGTAAATACAAGCCTTTCCATTCTTATCAAATGGCTACTTTCATAATGAGTGGAAATAGTATGCACCCTTGTCTTGTATCTATAACAAACTATCTTTCTGTTGTAAATGCTGACTTACAGCTGAAATATACTGTATTTGTTATGTTCTCTTTTACAGCATATGACTAGTGTCTAGAATAGCTTTTTCTCTTGGCACCTTTATCATATGCATTTTCCAGCTCTACCAAGCAAATATAGATGTGTATTTCCACGATTTCTCAGTTACATCTTTGGGAAAATCTGATCCTGACAACCTGTTTGGCTTAGACTTGTGTTATGACAAGTAGTCTGAAGAACTGGTTAAAAAGCAAAAATATAAGCCAGTTACTCACTATTTTTGGATATAGTATAATACCATTAGTGCATGAATAACTTCCCAACTTAAGCTGATCTGGTTCGTTGCTAAGGTCACTGGATGCATCTTCTGTTTTCATCTCTCATAGTCTGTTACTGTAACATTAGACAGAGCTTATTTACTGGCATCATTAACTCCTGCATTGATTCATAATAAAATACCTCCACTTTACTAAAATTCTGCATGTCTCCTAAAATTGATCTAAAAATCTGCTTTAGAATTAAGTACCCTATAGTATCTCTTTAATTATGCCTTACACTATGGAAATAAATATGTTCAGCTCTTTGAATTATCTAAATTATCCCTTCCTTACAACTGGACTACCAATTTCACATATCATTCGCTGATTGTTTGATGGATTCTCAGATTTTTTCATTAATGCTAGAATACTTCAAGTCTCAACCACTCTTCCTTTATATAATAGCATTTCATAACACATCCATAAATCATATCCATAACTTTTACAGTACTTTCTCTTCATTGACTTTCTTTCTGTTGTGATCCTGATGTAGTGGAGAATGCAAAGGAGTTAAAAAAAACATCAGGATTGTGAAATACTAATTATGAAGACAGGCTGAGACACTAGCAAACAGGAAAAAGAGGGGTGATATGATTGACTTACAAACTTCTAAAAGGGTCATACAAGATTTCAGTTGATGGAATTTTTCATTTAATGGAAGGTGTGGAAAGGATAAGGGGCTATCCTTGGAAGCTGAGAAAGAATGCTGCTAAGAAGGGGATAAGGGCTAGATTTTTCTCTCATAATGTGATTAGAATGGATTGCCACTGGATGTTGTGTGTAAGCAGTATGAATGATAGCTGGTGTGTGTAATGTTGCTTCTCCCAATAAGTCAGTTTCCCTGGAGGTCTTTTAATAAGCTACAAAACAGTAAAATATTAAACTAACAATGGAATCCACACTTGTGCTATCTGGATGCATGCTGGTTGGTGGTATTATGCATACCACTGGCTTCTGTGTGCTAAATGTTTTGAGACCATATTTGATATGCCTTGTTTCTTGTGGATGTTTTATCATTTCTGCTGACCATTTGAGCAATAGAAACTAATTTGTGCAAATCATTGTAGTTTGCTGCCATAATACTTCATGTTGGTCTATGTATTATTAATTTTTCCCTTCACATCTTTGAAGCATTTGGACATTGTGTATCTCTTCTAATATAATGCAACCCATAGGTATAAGTGATCTTATGTTACATTACATTACCACGAAGGTATTCTGTGTGGTTTAATACCAGCATTATTTAATCTAATTTGACCTGAAGCAAGGTCAAAAGTATATCATCCATATCCTTGATTTGTAGGCCATTACTATTGTCTTAAATTTGCATTCATACCATGAAGAAAGAGTATTTTTGAATCTAGTGTCTAGGGCATGATGAGAAAGGCAGTTTTCCTATAATGATTAAATTTTTATCTTCCAGATTGGAACTGTCCATCTTGTTTCACCCATTATTTGGAGTTAGATGTATTAGATTTTGTGGAGGGGGGGGGATCCTTACACAACTTGGATAAGTTGTGTGCAGTTTAAAGGTGATATGAAGGTTGTATTTGTATAATATTCTATTCTATTCCATATTCCTTTAATAGGGCTTGATGCCCTGATAATTACCATTTTCACCTTCTATTATAGATGGTTAGAATCAGGGCATGTTAAGTTAGCAAGACTGTCTCTTGCTTTCAAGTACAATAAGCTGGTAATCACTTAAAATAAGTTTTTGTATTTGGGGCCTGTTTTCTTTATATTACACATTATTTTGAAAATCTCAGCAGTATGCCATCAGCATCCTGGTTGGATTTTGTGCTTGATAGCATATTCATCTTAGTTCAAGTGTTGAACTGAGGTTATTCTTAATTGCTCCTCGAAAATGTTGAAATTGATAATTTTTGTCCAGATTGATACTTAAATAATTAAGTGGCAGCCTCCTTAAAGAGGGTTGAATCATCTTAATGCATTCTGGACAAAAAAATTCATAGGGGTCAAGTGCTAAAAAAAACATTGCATTTCCTTAGATTTACATTCTTTATATTTTTCTTAATTATTTCATTAAAGGCATTTTTTTAGTATTCTTCCAGATGTGGAAAGCCTTTTATCCAAAGCAGGATTAAGTTTTCATGAAGTCTGTCTTTGGAACTAAAGAATAGCTGACTTATCTGCAGCCAATGCTGAACACTAGCAATTTTCAGTTTTCAGCTAATTAGTATAACAGTTATGTCAACCAGATTTTTTAGATGATCAAAGCAGATCTTTCATTAATTTCTCTCCATATTCCCCCCCCCCCCCTAGAATGTAGAAATACTTCCTAGCCTTCATACTAATAATTCTCTTGATCAGTATGGTCTCTCCAGTTGTATTGAGAACTTGTGCTCTAGAATTAACATTCATCCTTCATTGCTTTCACAAGCAGTACTCATCTGGCATCAGTCCATTATGGAAGTGACTTTATCCAAGCTGTTTCTAAAAGAAGTTTAGCTGTCAAACTTTCTTATTGGCTTCACTTTGGTACTAAAAAAAGACATCTACCAGCTTTTTCATCACCTTGATTAGCTTGAAACTAATATGAAACTGATGAATAATGTTGATAGTGTTTCTCCTTGTTTTACACCTTAAATTTGAAAGGGTCACCAAATTTATCTACTTTTTTTTCCATCATTACTAATCTGATTAATTTTAGTATCTTTTTAATTCTTTCATAGCCTTTTGTAGATGGTCTGTTTAGACCATCAAATGCTTAGTCTATAAATAACATGTAGATCTATTGCATGTTCAAAACATTTTTCCATCTGTCTGATAATGAAAAGTTGATCACTGGTACTTCTGTTTGATCTAAACCCACATTGATATTCTCCTGTTTTCTTTTTTGTAATTTCTTTAAGTCTCATTTATGATGGATATGAGAATTTTATAAGCTACATTAAGTAATGTAATACCCTTATAGTTACTACAGTCAAATTTATCTCCTTTTTTATAAATAGGGCAGATTATGGCAACGTTCTAGTAGTCTGGCATTTCTTCCTTGGACCAGACTGTCAAATACATCCTGTAGCACCAAACATATTGAATCTCCTTTGTGTTTCAGTAATTCTGCAACTATATTATCTTCTCCCAGGACTATTATTTCTCATTTTTGTATTTCAGCTTCAATTTGACTAGTTAGTGGTTTTATAGGGATATTCTCTTTTGCATCAGTGACCTTTCTTGTTTCTAATTGAATATTTCCCCATTTTAATGAATTAAAATATTCTGCATCTTTTTTTCCTCTCCTAAAAAAAATTTCTTATCTTTTACATGCGCTAGGTTGAAATCCTTGTTTCATTTTTTGGATGGTAGCATAAAAGTTTCTTTCATTTAGAGTATCAAGTTGTTGTTGTTCTATTTCTTATTTGTTTCATAATCTCTTTTTTTTTAGTATATATTTGCTTTTCTTCTAAGTTCATTATCTCTCCTGATTCCTTTTAGTATTTAGCTGCATTGTTTGTGCTCTTTGTTCTATTTTATAGCTGCATCACATTCTTCAAACCATTTGTTTTCTTTTCACCTATCGTTTCAGCAACTGCTTCTTTAATCATATTTTCAATTCTATTTATCATCAATACTATTAAAACTATCAGCTATGCTATTTTCAGTTTCAATTAATTTATCTTGGTATTTTTTAGCTTCCTTTACATCATTACTAAGTTTATCTATGTTCCACAACCCAAACTTTTTTGTCATT
This sequence comes from Typopeltis vanoorti, assembly GCF_054136105.1. Taxonomy (NCBI): domain Eukaryota; kingdom Metazoa; phylum Arthropoda; class Arachnida; order Uropygi; family Thelyphonidae; genus Typopeltis; species Typopeltis vanoorti. The sequence continues at coordinate 13,482,461 of NC_143559.1, read as the reverse complement.
TTATCATTTGATAATCATTTTCACTAAATGATCACTGTCACAATTAGGGCCTCTACAGCTCTTGACATCAATGACAAAAGTGATGTCTTGAGACTCATGTTTTAACCTGATTTGTCATTCGTATCTGGTACCCTCCAAGTTTCCAGGTGGATTTATGTGCGAACGATGATCTTTTTATGAGCAATTTGTTTCTGATTGCAAATTGCATTGGTAAATCACCATTTTCATTGTTTTTATCATATAACAAATATTCCTGCCACTTTTGATTTTCATCTTTTGCAATCTTACTATTAGTCTCCCATGACTAATAGAATATCATACCTTTTTGTGTCTTATAGCAGACTTAGTCAAGTTGCTCATAAAATCTGAACTTCTTTCTCCTCAGTTGGTGCATGAGCTGAAATGACAGTAATATTTCTAAATTTTCCTTTTAGTCTTATTTTACATATTCAGTCATTAATAACTCATCATCAAATTCCTGACAAGTACTCGCAAGGGGTTTACAGGATATGATAGTACTACTTGAAAAATTTACATTACTAATTTACTATCTACAATTTTACTCCAAATCAGTCTTACTTGTCAAGACTCCAACATTATCAGATTATATTTCTATCATCTAAGGCACTTTGTACTATATCAGTCCACCTATATCTTGGTCTTCCTCTGGGTTGTTTTCCTGCCAACCTGGCAGAGAACATTTGTTTTGCTAATCTTTCCTTGCCCATTCTGTTTAAGTGACCATACCACCTGAGATTAGCTCTGCTAATGCATTCGTGGATGCTGCCAGTGTCAAGTTCTTTCCTACTATCCTCGTTTTTAATATGATATTGCCATTGATGCCATCTGTTCATGCCTATAATCTTTCTCAAGACTCTCATATCTGCTGTCTCTAGTCTTTGGTCAAGTGTTTTTACTTCTGACCCAGCTCTCAGATCCATAAGTTAAAACTGGTTTGAACACAGTCTTGTACAGCTAATTTAGTGTTCAGACTAATTTCTCTTATTCCATATGAATTTATTCAATTGACTTCCCACCATATCAGCTTTGCTGATTCTGTTGTCTATTTCTATATTTAATTTACCATCTTCAGTAAAAATCATGCCTGAGTAGCTGAAATCTTTTACTTGTTCCACAGGTTCCCTGTTCACAACAGTTGACATTTTCAACAAATCTACCTATTTTCATTGTCTTTTTAATGCTGACCTTCATACCATATCTATTACAACAGTTATTCAACTTAGTCAAGGAATCTTGTAGCAGATTGATTTAGAAGTATAACATTGTCTGCATAAAGCAAAGAGCTGACATTAACATCTCCAATTCTGATATCATGTTTAATACCCCTTTCCTTCATAATGTGATCCATATAGATAACGAATAACAGAGGGGATAATGTACATCCTTCAATTCTAACTGCCGACTTACAACTCACTTAAAGACTAAGTGTTTCTTGATAGAATGCCCCATTGACACCATATAACTGTAGCGTATTGAATAGCTTCTCTTTTGGCACCTTGTCATATGCCTTTTTCCAAATCGACAACTTAAATACAGATCTTTGTTATATTCCCATGATTTCTCCACTTTTTGTCATAAAGTGAAGATCTGATCCTGACAGCCTCTGTTTGACCTGAATCAAGCTTGTTCTTCACCAAGCTTTTCTTCCACAATTCAACTGTTTCTCAAGTATACTTGCATATATCTTACCAGGAACACTCAGTTTGCAAAATACCTCCTGTAATTCTCACATTGTTTTATTTCTCTTTTTTATATATAGGTACTATGAGAGCTCTACTCCAATCATCAGGAATTCATGTCTCTGTCCAGGCCTTCTGAACTATGCAGTGAAGCCACTGCAAGACTTTTATACCATCATACTTCAGCATTTCTGGTTGTATATCATCTACTCCTGCTGCCTTTCCACATTTCAAGCCTTTGGCTTTTTCTACTTCAAGTATGGATATGTATTCCTGACTGCATGCCTGGTCAGTGTTTTTTACCACTGTGCTGTCATCACTGCTTGTTTCATTTAGCAGTTTTTCAAAGTAATTACTCTATACTTCAAGGATATTTTTTCTCCTGTTTTCATGTTGCCTTTATCATCTCTAACTCCTTTTTACAGCAATCTTTCCTCCATTTCTAAGCTTCTTCAACAACTTCCAGAATATCTTACCACCTTCTTGATATTTATTTTCTAAGTTCTTACCAAAGTCCTCCTATGATTTTTGTTTAGCTAGTTTTACAGTTTATCTTTCTTACATTTATCTGCAGTATTCTCTAAGAGCACAAGCTGACTTATTTGACAGGAACTTTTGGTATGCTTTCTTCTTTTCCTTCACTGTCTCTTTAACTTCCTGTATCCACCATGGAGTTCTGGTTTTTCTATTCTTAGAACCTCACCATATGCCTCTCTAGCTGAATGAATCGGGGTTTTCAAGGCTTACCACTGAATCTCCAAGGTTTGTTTCCTGTTCTCAAACTCTTTCATTTTTTCTTCAATCATGTTTGTGTATTTTAGTCTACAGTTCACATCTGAGAGTTGCTCAACTTTTATTAGTTTTAAAACTTTTACATGTTATTCTTTTCAATATTTTCAAAATTTTTCAACTTTATCCTACTCAAAACTAAATAATGATCACTTCCAATTTCAAATCCTCTGTACACTCTGGCATCCTAGACCAGGGAGAAAACATCACTATCAACAATAACATGGTGAGACTTTTATTCCTTGCCTCTTCTCTCCATGTGAATTTGTGCACATTTTTATGTTGGAACATGGTGTTAATAATAACCAGTCCATGTCCTGAGCAGAAATCCAACAGATATTTGGCATTATTAGCTTTGCTCTTTTCTCCAAATTTTCCTAAACTATTTTTGTATGTCTGACAATCACTTCCTACTCTGCTATTTAGATCCCCAACAAGGACCAACTTTTCCTTTTTCATTGTCAGTTGCTTTTTCTATAGCCTCAAATTCCTCCATTTCTACCTTTAGTAGAACCTTTTGTGGGACAATAGGTACAAATAAGTCTCATTGTCCAGTTCCCCAATCTCATATTTGCCCACATTAATCTACTTGAGATTGCCTGCCATTCAAGAAGATTAGCCTCGTATTTTGTGTTGAACACTATGGCTACTCCTTTTCCTTGATTGTCATTGCTTGAATATAACATTTTGTATTTATTGCTCAGAAAGATCTCGCCAGTTTTTCTTTTTTGTTTCAGTCACCCCTATTATGTGATCTGGTACTTATCTAATTCCTCAGTTAGCTCCATTTCTTTGCCATTCAGGCTTATGTTGATAGTACTGATCTTTAACTCTGATGTTGAGTTGGTGTGTTTTCAGATTTGTTCCAGTAGCTGACTTTTCGCTGTTCGCCCTGGTTCCCTGGTGAAAACAACAGGGCCTTGTTTAACCGGGCGACGCCCCAGCCGGCATGAAATTTTGTCATGCTGTACCATTATCTTGATTTAACCAATAAGAATAAAATTTGTCGGCTAAATCTCAAATTGCCAGCCCATCCTCGTTCATTCAGTATCCAGGTAGATACCCAACAGGATGCCCCACGAGAAGGTGAGGATTGGACATTAGTTCAGAAGCCTTGGTCAGTTCTTCGCATTTCTTTAAAGGCTATGTGGAGGTCTCCTCTCAGTTATACAGCTTTCACCCTTAAGCACCCCTCATTAATAGCTTTGTATTCTAATATACTTTTCTGTATTTCCTTGCTTAATAAAGCCAGTTCACAGCTGACCAGTTCGTTCATTAGAACCAGTATAAATAATGCTATAATGTTAACTTCATCTTTTCTATTTGATTCATTGTCCTTGCATTCCATGTTGCTATTTTGATATCTCTTCCTATTTTTCTGCTTATTTCAAAATCCAATCTTATCCTTTCCATTCCAGATAGATTGCCATTGATTATTTTGAGGTTTTATAGTATAAAAATTTTTTGTGCTTGGGTTGCTAGTCCAATGCACAACCCTTTTCCTTTTATCCAGGCTTAGGACTAGCTGAAGTGATAACTGCTCAGAATAACCAACTTCAAGCAGCGTTCTGTATGATTCAGCTAAACTTGCCTACTGTTTTTGTTTTTTGGAACAGTTTTCTTGTACTCTACTTCAGATTCAGTAACTTAGTTGTCAAGTAACATGTCAAAATTCCTTTTCTCAAATCGCTCGCATAGCACTGTTATACTTGTATGTTATGTGAGGTTGATAAACCTAAAAGCAGTCTTTAGAAAGCCTTAAAGAACTAAAATTACAATACTTGAGTATGCAGGTCTATTAAGCAATTAGGCTAATTGTATTTGCAGAAGTACTCCTCTTGAAGGAGGAGTACTGCAACTATCACTTCAAGTAATTTGGAACACTTGATGCATTCCTAATGAAAGCTGATTATTGATAGTTTAATAGAATAGCCTATCTTTTTATGGATGTTTGGGAGGCATTATAATTTAAATAATTTAATTATATTATTACAATTAAATAAGATAGTTCAGTTTTATTAGCTATATCAGTTGTCAGACTGCATAGTTCATTTATAGTAACCATGTCAGTTTTCTATATGGCTGTACATATTCTGTTCAATTCATGGTTGTGTGTGGAAACAGAATTTTTGTGTTCCTAACTAGTGCATGGAACAGATTGAGTGACGGGTTTCAAATCACAAATAACCAAAAATTCTAATTTGGTTAGTATACTGTGATAAATTAAGAAGTTCAGTATTTATTAGCTAGTTTTGCTTTATTTTTTATTCTAAATATTAAATGAACTGCAAGAATTGAGCTTAGTATTTTTTCCCTTGACCATGTAGTAGTAGTTCCTGAGCTCACTTAATGTATTCTTTCAGTGCTACATTTTAAAAACGAGAATTTTCCACATATAAATAAATTAATCTTTTGAGAAATTGAGTTTGGCATAATGAGAAAATTGAATTTGCAGTGAAGTCCATTAAGTACTTGAGTGGGTAAGGTAATAATGCAACTGCATTATTTCAGGTAATTCAGGCTGTCACTCAGCAAAGTAGCTTAACATTAACAGCAATCTTCTATTAAACTTGAATAAAATTAGTTGCTTTTGAACTTATTTAAGTTTTGATTGTAGGCACAGTTTGTGAAGAAATGACAAGTTAAATCTGGAAATTAGACAAAGAATAAGCAAAACTGGTATGGTGGGTAGCCAGCTAAATAAATTTCTATGGAATAAGATAAATTAGCCAAAACACCAAACTAGCAGTATACAAGACAGTTAAGTTACTGGAGTAACTTGAGTTGTTCGAAATAGATCACTTGATCAAACACTAGACCACAGATGAGGGATTAAGTGTTTATTTTATGACTAGATCTGTGTGTTCAAGGGGCCTCTTCTGAAGGATGAAAAACCAGTTTCTGGGTGGAAAAAACCCCTTATCTCCATATGAGACTCTCTATCTGAGAAAAATTAGAGGACTGAAAATTCAGATGGCATAAAAATTCAGAATCATATTAAAAATGAAGATATTAGAAAAGAGCTTGATACTACTCGTATTAGCATTCAAGAATGTGTAAACAGAGCTTATCTAAGGTGGTATGGCTACTTAAATAGAATGGGTGAGGGTAGTTTAACAAAACAGGTGTTTGATGCAAAGATGGCAGGAAACAGACCCAGAGGAAGACCAAGGTCTAGGATTGATTCAAAGTGCCTTAAAAGCACAAAATGTTAGATATGGCAGTATTGGAGGGCTCACACGTAATAGACTAATTTGGAGGAAAATCGTAGGTTACCTTGATGGATCAGTGTTTCACTCAGGATTTTTCCACGTGCAGGTCACAAAGATGCCTCCAACGATCTCTATCTTCTCTCTCTTCCATGTTATACCCATAGATTTCACTAGTGGATCTTCCCATCTTGTAGGTGGTCTTCCTGGTTTTCTTTATTCTTGGTTGCCAGTTGAGTATTCTATATGTCCATCTGTTATCCCTGAGTCTGGCTATGTGACCTGCCCATCTCATCTTGCTTTCATATATTGCAGTTACACATCTTTTATGCCTGATCTCTTTCTTAGTTACATGTTTATAACATGTTCCATTCTGCTGATGTTACAAATCCTGTGTTCTATTGCATGCAGAGTTATTCTGAGAGTTCTTCTTTTCTTGTTGTGTTCCATGTTTCTGATCTATGTGTGAGTGATGGTAGAATATCACTATTAAATAGTTTTACCTTTGGAGAGATGTCAAAATTTGGATCAGTAATTATTTCTTTTAGTCTGTTGAATGATAACCATGCTGCTTTCTTTTTGTTAGTTCTTCAGCTAAATCGTTATTAGTTTTTATTGTTTGTCCTAAGTACTTGTATGAGTCAACTTGTTCTATAGGGATGTTACCAATACATAGGTGACTGTCACTTGTAGATGTTTTTGATCCATTTTGTTTTTTCTAGATTCATTTCTAAGCCTATCTTACTGCTGTTTGTGTATACTTTTTCACCCATTTCTTCTAGGTCTTTTGGGTTGTGGGATATCAGTACTAGATCATTGGCAAACATAAGAATTTGTAGCTTTTCACCATCTATGCTTATTCCTCTGTTTAGGTCTATTTTTTTTTTTTTTTTTTTCAGAATGTATTCTAAAGTGCTGGTAAATAGATTTGGGGAGATCACATCACCTTGGCAAACCCCTCTCCTTATATCTATATTTATAGGTTGATCAAATAGGGTTATTTGTGTGGTCTGATTTTTGTTAATTTCTTTTATCATATGGATATAAGTAGGATCCACATTTATTTCCAGTAAGGCACTGATGACTGCATTATGTTCTATGGTATCAAATGCTTTTTTAAAATCAATAAAGAGGAAACATAGAAGGATTTGGTATTCTCTGCATTTTTCTGTTAGTTGCAAAATGACCTGGATATGATCTATTATGGAGAAGCCTCTTCTGAATCCTGCCTGCTCTCTGCTGGAGTTATTTTCTAGAGTGTTTTTGGATTCTGTTCAGTATTACTCTGTTCATGATCTTATGAGAGAGTAGACAGATTGGACAATAGTTTTGTCTTCCTTGTTCCCTTTTTTGAATTGAAATGTTTTTTGAGGTTTTCCATTCCTCTGGAATCTTTCCTTTGAAGTACCATGTGAATCTGGCAGCCAAGGCTTTGAAAATCATTGGTCCACCTTGTTGGATTTCTTCAGCCTTAACATGATCAAATCCTGAGGCTTTTTATTCATTTTCTTAAGGGCATGTTCTATTTCTTCTAGAAGTACATCTGGTATATTGCTTGGTTTTGGAATGATAAGTTCGGAAACTTGGCACTTAGTTGCATAGAGATCATTATAAAAATTCTGCAAAATTTCTTCTATCCTTTTGTTTTTCTCCATTTTGATCCTGTAAAGCAGATGGAATTGTAGGTAGGAGATTAATAATAATGTAAACTTAATCATGTTAGCTGGCCTGGTTGGCTGAGTGATTAGCATATCTGCTCTCCAGCCAATGCAGGTTAGCGTATCTGCTCCCAGGCCGGGTTCAAATTCTGCCGTGGGCAAGGATGTTTGTGATTGTCTGAAAATAGTGGTGGTAGATGGTGCTGGTGTAGATGAAGGTAGTTGCAGTTAGTGGAGTGGTGCAGAAAGAACTGTAAAGCAAGTTCTCTCCCTCAATGATTCTTTGGACTTCCTGGAGGTGTTATGTAATAATAATAATAATGTTAGTCATAATGCTGATGACCAAATAATTTCAAATTCTGAAGATAACTTACTTAAATTTAAAATCTTTCTATGAGATAGCTGAAGATTATGGTATGATAATATCAACAGAAAAATCAATGCCTGTCAAAGGACAAGATCTGGTAAGAACTATTTTAGTTCTTACTGGATTAAAATAGTAATAGATAACAAGATTTTAGAACAGGTGAATTCATTTAATTACCTAGGATGAATTGATTACATATGAAAAAGATATAAACCTAAAAATTGCAAATATTTAAAAAAGCAGGTATACTTAACTATATTTAAACCTAACCTAGTTTAAAAACAAACCACTTTTAAAACAAACCAGACTTTTCTAAAAGTAAACAATAGATTAGCTCTACCAATCCCATTGTATGAAAGTGAAATCTGGACAATAAAACAAAGACAGATTAATAACAGCTGAAAAGAAGTTTATGAGAAAAACTGCAAAGTATTCTCAATTTGATCAGACGAAATTATGAATGAATTAAACCAGGAATCAGTAATAGAAAGAAAAATATAAACCTAAATGGATGGAGTATGTTGAAAGAATGAAAACAAATACCAAAACAAGCTTTAAATTACAAACCACTAGGGGAAAAAACAGGACATTCTCTTAAGAGATTAAACACGGACTTCTAAGATCAGAGCAGGCACTTAGGCCTAAATCCTTGACAAGCATGATGTAGTGTTGTCATAGTAACCTTAAACACTCCTTGGGTGGGGGTACATAACAGGAAATTGTTTTTTGGTTGTAAAGGAGTAAATCTTTGCATACTGAGGACCACAATGCATGGTAAACATTTTTAGTAAAAGCTGAGATCCTCTTTGAATTATAACTTGGTGCAATAATTTTTAGATTACTAAAGGACTTTTGAAAGCATTGCTGTAAAGTTTTACTTGTTGCATGTAAATTGGAGACTTAACTCTTATTTAAATTAATCGGTAATTTTAGGTGTTGTCATTTCTTGTCTCTTAGGCATGCCTATCTAAATTTTATTTAGATAAAAAGCATGTCTTATTTACGTCTTGGTTATTTTCTCCCATCTCACCATTGAAAGAGTAACAGATTTGCATCATAGGATTTTACTAAATTTTAGGACATACTTGCAAGAAATTCTTTAAAGTTGCAAAGTCAAGTTCATTACAATTAATTGAAGTGTGTGTGCATGCCTTAAATATAATTTATTTGATCCACATAGTCCATAAACATGATTGAGTGTTTCTGGGCTTAGAAAATGGGTCGTATATTAGAATTAAAACATTGTTTAAATAAACTGACAATAAGCTAAAGCTCAGAGGCTAACATTTTAAGGAAAGAATGTTTTAAAATTATCAATTCATTTTACGTTGGATGTAATTTTGAACAAGACAATAGGTGGAAAGGAAGATCATGCAAAGTTGATATAACTATCAAAATGCATTACACTACCATAATTAGCAAGCATATTCATTCTTCATAATGAATGATTATTTTTAGTGGTTCTGTTAATGTGAGGTTTAAGATCAACCCTCACTAACCAGTTATAAAAAAAACTTTTTTAAAACTGATAATTTCTCAGTTTCCTAGTGCTTTTCTACAGGAAAGGTTCTTTATCCTTAAGGATGAAGAACCTTAAAGGCTTTTCATTTAAAGATACCCACTCAAATGTTAGGTTTCCCCTTTCTAGAAACTGGTATTCATCCTTTCAAAACTAGGAACAGATGCACAATTCATGGTCTTAAATCTCCTTTTGTGATATATACTAAGTTGTCAGATGACTTTTCCATTTCAGTGTTGGCAAACATGAACACCACTTTCAATTCACATTTACCAAATGTACTGGCATTCCTTTGCATTTCAAGTCATTTAACATGAGAACCATCACTATTTTTATTAAAATATTAAAGATAACATTTATTTTAGTTCATTTAATTTAGTTTAAATTTTAATCCATATTTTGTTCAGAGTTGGAAAAAAATGAGCATTGACATCTTGTCTGATTTGGCTGCTAGATAATGATCATTTGGTTACATATTGGGAAATACTCCATTAATCAACCAGCAAATTGATACATTCTAAAGTGGTGATGTACTGACCTATTCAAGCACTACTAACTTAAGGTTAGTGAGTTGAAAGATATCCATTCACCTCCAATCTAGACAAAAATAATTGATATTAAGATGGGAAAAAAAACACTAACTAAATTAACTATGTGACTTAACAAAAACAATTATGCTGCTCATGTGTGCAACATAATTGTTAATTTTACATTTTTGATATAATGTACTAATCTTTGAATATTTGATGGTAATGTAATTTTATTTAATTATAATTAAACCTATATAATATTATATAGGGCCTGTGTACTCAGTGGATGTGGCATTTGCACACCACGGTGCTTGACCACACGAAGGAGGACTTGGTTTCAAATCTAGTCAGTGACTAGAGGAAATATTTCTAAGCCTTTTTTTGACTGGTTCCCCTAATTAGTCAATTTTTGGCACGGGAAAGTGGGTTTCTTCTCCTAGAAACTCTGGTTTTTCATCCCATAGACTCAAGTGAATAGACTGTAGAACCCACATTATTTTAGACATTAAATATATTAGGAATAGGGACCACGAGATGGCAGTACTTGTTCAGCCGTCTCTTCATTGTGTGCCACTTCATTAGTGATGGCCTTGGGCCAGCTATCTCTAATTGGTACCAGTGGAGATTGAATTGCTCACTTAGTCTCTAAAACTTAGATGGGGCTGAAACAGCCTCACCTATATAGGAATAAAAGATGTTAGCTGATTTTTTTTATCTTTGAGAATAGTTGATGGTATTGTAATTGTTCAATAATTGCAATGTATTTGCATGTTTTAATTTTAAAATATTTATATTGAACATGTCAATTAAGTATGAATAGTGTATTTAAGGCTTGAAGTGTCATAGGATTTATCTTCAGGGCATAATCTGTTAGTTCATGGGCATCACTAACAATTCTGTGTGATGGGTATCTCGGTGGCATGGGCCTGTTTTGGTTGGATGTGCTGTCATGTGTTAAGCCACATGACAGCACATCAACTTAACAACCTGTGCTACAAATTCATGTCCATTTGACAGCATGATTGCATTTTTATTGATGTATGAAAAGTTTTTTAAGAGTGCATAGCATATACCTTTTTGGTTGGTATATTTGAATTACTCCAAGATCTTATTTGGAAGAGGACATGCTTGCCTCCTTAGACTATAATCTGCAAAAGCTCTGGAAGAAGACTGACATAACCTTCAGTAGATCAACACTCTTCATTTTAAATATGGACAAAAGTTTTTTTATAAATTTATAGAAAATTATATATTAAATTGTCAGTATTGGTGTCCTAAACACATCAGTGCATTCACACAGATGAAACTTAAACAAACAGCAACTCATGACAAATGTACATTTGAATTGGTTGACCTAATAACCAATCACAGCCACTGATTTTTGGGTATGTTTGTCTCAGTGCATGCCTGACTTTGCCTTCTAGTTAAAACCACTAGAACACTAAGAAGCTGACATGCTGTGCCATCTGTATATCTGTTCAAAGGGGGCTTAAAGGTGTCTGTATTTGTGACCCCACACCTGTGCTATTAACAAGAATGTGATGCAATGTTCACATGTCAAGGTGTCCTCTTCGTGAAATATTAATATATTGTGTTTAATTTTAGGAATAGTGAAACAATTAGGGAGTCTTTAACAGCAATAAATCCAATATCAGTGATAGTTATTCTGTGAATGTGCACTGCACACACCCTGAATATACATCCCCTGGTATCTAGAGTAGGCTGACAGTCCTTTATCATGATACATTGTATCATTCATTCATGATACATAATACACTCTACATCCTAAATAACTGAAGATTGTTGTTGAGGATGTTCAAGAAATCTAAAATGGCCAAATTTTATTCCTGCAGTAGTTATATTTGATACCTTAAGAATAATTGCCAACACAAGCCTCTCAGATAATGGGTTCTCCCAGGGATAGCCAGTCATATTGTCATTACCTATGCACCTTTCTAACAGCAAACTATGTAAATCAAATGGTATGTCAGAATTACAATTAAGATATTGTCCCAACAATGTCAGTGTTATTTCTTTCTTTGAGCTTTTCTAAAAGTCTTAATCCTTCATGCACAATCCTATTAAATTTGTCCTATGTTCATCTGTCTTTAAGACTGCTATTGTTGGTGTCATGTTAGCTATAGATCTTTTTCTGGTTTGAAAATTCTTATTTCATGTTATTTCAACACACAAAAATAGTTTCAGGTTTAATTATTCTGATGGTGTCTGTCAGTCTTCAGGAGTATATTAGTTATAACACACTACAATAAGTAGAAGAAATTAGACTACTTTGAGGTATGCCCTTCTATGAGTGCTGTTGGATACAATGTCTAAGAAATAGTTTCCCAAATCTTAAAGTTCACTACCAATCACTTCAGGTCAGGCTGTGGTTCTTTGAGTGTAAAACAGCATCTAAGCCCAAACATTAGTTTTATGATCCTAGTTGATCACATTTATAATGGGCACAACTTCAGATATTTGGTATAAAGCTGTTCCCATTTCTTGGTCTGATTTAGTTTCTGTAGCTGAAATTGCTTCAGTTTATGTGCTACTAAAGTTAACTTGATACTGACAGTTGGTTTTACATTGTATAGGCTTTTTATATTGTACTTGACATGATTTTATCAATGAAAGTTTATACATGCAATCTTCATGACTACTTATTATTATTATTATTATTATTATTATTATTATTACGGGCAACTCCAGGGAGTCATTAGACTCATCGAGGGAGGCCCCAAATCATTTTCATCACAACTATTCGACATTCATACAGTATCTATCATACCTCGCCTTAAACTCATTCACTGTCACAGCATCCACCACAGACTCAGGGAGCGCATTCCACTCATTCACTACTCTAACACCTTTACTAACCACACTTTTGCCCAGTTTCCATGGATGTCCCCTAGTCCTCCCACAACCAGCCCTGTTCTCAAAAATATCTTCTGAATTAATTTTATAGAAACCCTTCAGTAATTTGAATGTCTCAATCATATCTCCCCTCCTCCGCCTATCAACCAATTTTTGCAACCCACAAATCCTCAACCTGTTCTCATACGGTTCATTCCACAGACCTGCTATCATCTTGGTCACTCGCCTCTGGATCCTCTCCACCTCCTCCCCATCAAGAAGAAACCTAGGTGACCAAATCTGAGCACAGTAGTCGAGATGAGGTCTTATCAAGGCTCGATACAGAGGAACAATAACCTGCTTGTCTCTGCTTGTCAACGTATTCTTCAGCAACCAAGTGATTTGATGAGCTGATTTGGCCACTTTTGCAATGTGTCCCCTAAATTTCAATTCCTTATCCACCAACACTCCTAAATCTCGTGCCTCATCAATTTCCTGGAGCACGGTTCCACCAATGCAGTAAACTGCCTCCCATCTTTTCACCCCAAAATGCATAACCTTACATTTTGCCACATTAAATTGACATCCATTCTCCCTAGCCCAGACCTCCAATCTATCCAAATCATCCTGCAAAATTTTGACGTCATCTGCATTCACTATTGCCCTACCCAACTTCGCATCATCTGCAAACAAATGAACTGTTCCTCTCAGATCCTTTCCTATATCATTTATGAACAAATTAAACAGCAGTGGTCCAAGAACAGATCCTTGTGGTACACCACTAGTCACAGGCCGTCTAGTGGACTCTACTCCTGAGTAAACCACTCTCTGATATCTCTCCGTCAACCACCCTCCTATCCATCTCACCAACCCTATGTCCATTCCCATATGCTGCAATTTACTGATTAGAATTCCATGTGGTATCCTGTCAAAGGCCTTAGCAAGGTCCAGCAGAATCACTGTAAACCCATTACCCTTATCCAGTTCAGCCGTCACTGTGTTATAATACGTGAGCAAGTTACTGAGGCATGACCTACCCTTCACAAAACCATGCTGTCCCTGATACAGTATCCCATTTTCTTCTATCCAATCTTGTATTTTCCTCTTGACTATTTTCTCTAAGACCTTGATAATGATTCCTGTTATGCTGATTGGCCGGTAATTTTCAACAGCAGCCTTGGAACCACCTTTGTGCAGTGGAACTATTTTCCCCTCTTTCCACCCCCTTGGGACTGACCCAGTCCTGAGGCTCAAATTAAACATAATGGTCAAGGGCACTGACAATTCTTTGGCCGCTTCACGTACGACACGAGCTGGTATACCATCCAATCCCACAGATGTATTGACATTGAGGTTCTGTAATAGACTAGTTACCTCTACCTCATTCATCACAATTCCAGTATAAGCTGTTGGTTCCTCCATTTCCGCAAAGCCACCACCTGGATGATATACTCTTGCAAAGTGCTCGCTCAGTAATTCCACAACATCGACTGATTCAGTTACCTCCCTACCCTCAGCATTTTTTAAGATCATTCTACCATGAGCATTTTTCCTTTTACTTGCAACATATTGAAAAAACTGTTTGGGATTCTCTTTAGCCTGCATGGCCAATTTCCTTTCGTAATCTGCTTTTGCTTTTCTTACCACCCTTGTTACCATCCTGGCCTGAGCTTTATACTGTTCATGCACCTGATGGTCACCCTTCTCCTTAAATTCCCTCCACAATTGTTTCTTTTTTTGCAGCTCAAGCTTAATAGTGTTATTCATCCATTTAACCCCTACCTGATTTATTATTCGGACTCTTGGTATACAGTCAACCATTGCCTCCTGCAAACAGTTCTTAACCACCTCCCATGCACCATCAACATCCAGCCCTTGCAGTTTTACATGCCATGGCATTGAGCCAAGCACACACCTAAGCTTGTCATACTTACCAGCCCGGTAATTCCACATATACCCTGTCTTAATTGTAAATTCGACTCCTTTAGCCACCTCCCAAGTTATGACCTTATGGTCACTCTCACCAATTGGTGGCAACATGGTCATGTTCGTTACAGCTACATCCTCAGTTGCAATTACTAGGTCCAGCACTCTCTGCCCCCTGGTATTTTCCAATACATGTTGCCGTAGATAGTTGTCCCTTAAAACTGCATAAAATCCAATTCCTTCCTCCCATGTGCCCTCTCCTCTTTCCAGTCAATGTTACCATAATTGAAATCACCCATAATAATTACCCTCCTTCCATTCATTTCTTCTATTTGCTTATGCATACTATTCCCACCATCCACTCCATCACCCGGTCTATAGCAGCACCCAATTGTATATTTTGTTCTGCTAGATTGTATCTCACACCAAACAGCCTCAAATGTGCTTTTTTCCCCATCCTGCAGTTCAAATTCTATACTCCTTGGCTGAAGCTCATCAGCTATCATCAATAACACTCCTCCCCCCTTTTTATTCACCCTGTCACTCCTGAACACGCTATACCCATCGCATTCAATCCCACTAGCTTTATCATCCTCTGTCAGCCATGTTTCACTAATACCGACAACCTGTGGCCTGGAAGTGCCAACCATGGCCAAAAACTCTTCCTTCTTGTTCCTAATACTCCTGGCATTAGTGTACATGAATCGCATTAGCCCATTTGTCCCATCCCTACTTTGATTCCTTATACTAATTATCCCATTCTGATTTGTTGTCCGTCGTACTCGCCCGGGCGTAATATACTCATTCATACACTTAACTGCCCCCCTAAAGTCTGCATATCTACTCCCCCCCTCTTAATAAATCTAGTTTCCCTGAGTCTGTACATCCACTTCCACATCATTCATCAACACTCTTTCAAGTCTCCGTACACCAACTCCATTCAAATGTAACCCATCCATCTTATATAAGTCCTTTCGCCCATCGAACTCATTCCACACATCCACAAATTCCACACCACTCTCCATGCATAACCCACGCATAAAGTCATTGGCAATTATGGCCCTCCTTCTAAACACTTCGCTGTCATACCGCGGTAAGATACTCACCATCCTAACTCTCTCACTCTTCTCTTTTGCTACCTCAAACAACTCCCTCACATCCTCTATCATTTCCATTTTGTCCTCTTTCAAATCATTCGTTCCTGCCACTATTATCATCTCTTTCACCCTCTGTTTTTGCAGTCGAATAGATTCGAATAGAACCAAGTCAATTGCTTATATAAGCAATTGACTTGGTTCCTCTCTCCCATAGTGATAAATGCTTTTCTCAGGCATACATGCTACAGGATCTGAAGTGTACCCACACTAGCTTCTACTGACTCAACTTCAGACAATGTATTATGATATATAATTTTGCTAATTGTTTAAATTGGGACAAGACTTAAAGTTTAAGTATTTCCATAGGTCCCATTGTCAACAGTGATCTCAAGGAAGAGACATTTTGCAATGCGAAGAATGAATTGCATTAGTGGATATAGATCCACTTAATTCCCAATGATTGGAGTAGAGCTCTCATAGTATCCACATATAAAAAGGGAAATAAAACAATCTGAGAATTACAGAGGTATTCCCTACTGAGTGTTCCTGGTAAGATTTATGCAAGTATACTTGAGAAACAGTTGAGAAGAATTGTGGAAGACAAGTTTGAAAAAGCTGGATTCAGGCCAAATAGAGGCTGTCAGGATCAGATCTTCACTTTACGACAAATAGTTGAAAAATCATCGGAATATAACAAAGATTTGTATTTAAGTTTTGTCAATCTGGAAAAGGCATATGACAAGGTGCCAAGAGAAGCTATTCAATGTTAGTTATATGGTGTCAATAGGGCATTATATCAAGCAATACTAAGTCTTTATTTGAGTTGTAAGTCAGCAGTTAGAATTGAAGTACAGGAAGATGATTTAATGTTAAATCTGGTGTGAGATAAGGATGTACATTATCCTCTGTTATTCATGATCTATATGGATCACATTATGAACGAAAGTGGTATTAAACCTGATATCAAAATTGGAGATGTTAATGTCAGCTTTTTGCTGTATGTGGACGATGTTATACTTTTAAATAAATTTGCTACAAGCCTGCAAGATTCTCTCGCTAAATTGCATAACTGTTGTAATAGATATGGTATGAAGGTCAGCAATAAAGACACTGAAAATAGGATCTTTTTCTTTTGAAAATGTCAACTGCATTTTGTGAATGGAGAACCTATGGAAAAAGTAAAACATTTCAGCTACTTAGGCATGATTTTTAATGAAGATGGTAAATTAAATAGAAATAGACGATTCAACAAAACTGGTATGGTAGGAAGTCAATTGAATAAATTCATATGGAATAAGAATTTAGTTGGAATACTAAATTAGTTGTATACAAAATGGTGTTCAAGCCAGTTAACTCGTGTATCTGAGAGCTGGGTCAGGTAAAACACTTGACCAAAGACTAGACTGTAGATATGAGAGTCCTGAGAAAGATTAGAGGTGTGAACAGATGGCATCAATGACAATATCATATTAAAATCAAGGATCTTAGGAAAGAACTTGACATTGTCAGCATCCAGGAATGTGTTAGCAGAGCTAATCTCAGGTGGTATGGTCACTTAAACAGAATGGGTGAGGAAAGATTATCAAAGCAAGTTTTCTCTGACAGGTTGGCAGGAAAATGACCCAGAGGAAGACCAAGATATAAGTGGATTGATACATTACAAAAGTGCCTTAGATGAGATAATATCTGATAATGTTGGAGTCTTGACAAGTAACAGACTGATTTGGAGGAAAATTGTAGATAGGAAGTTAGTAATGTAAATTTTTCAACTAGTACTATCATATCCACACCCCTTGATGGTACCTGTCAGGAATTTGATTAGATCCACTTAACATCAAGTCTGCTACTTTGTAAGTAGCTTATTGTTGAGTTTTTCCATTTGGTTATACAAAAAATTAAAGATGCCAAGTTATATTCTTGGTTTACTCCTTTATCAAAGAGTAAGCAAACAAACTTTGCACGTAAAGTAACTTATGGCTGGACAACTCTTACGTAGAGGCTAATAAGTTCAGATCACTTGCCTTAATATCCCAATGCAAAGCACATATCCTTACTGAAATGTATATTGCTATGAATCATGGGAAGGGTCACTATCCAGACTGGTTTTGACCATTGAGGTCTTGTTAGTGGGAGCTAGACTAAGAAGTGATACCTAGGTTGAAGTAATGCAGAAGTCATATTTCCATATACAAATAGCCAAAAATGTCATCTTATTACTAAAATACTATAGATTAAAGATGTTGAACATTCTCCACTTGATTTTTGTTGTATTGGTATTACTTAACAATGTTAAGCAGACATAATAGAAGAAATTGCAACAAAATGACACTAATTACTGTTGATGGATAACTGACATGCTTAAGCACATTGCCAGATTAATTTGCATTAACATTTTGTGCAAATTTTTGTTCAATATTTTTATGCTAAAATAGTTTGAAAAGTGACTGGCTATACTTTCTAAGTCTGTTTCTTTGGACTTGTGAGAAATTGTTAAGTATAATGGAAATTCAACTAATCTGCTTTGCCTTTTTGCTAAGTTATGATATCTTGACTGTTGTAAAGAATGGCAAGTGCAACTTGCTGCTACTGATGTAAGAATAGTCCATGAAACAGTGTTCAGGTATGTGATCATATTCAACTAATACATTCTACCAGATATCAAAGGCAGAACTAATTCAAATGTTATTTTCATTAGCTCTATACTGTTTAGAATGTCTTCTAGTCTTAGGAAAATAGAATCTGAGCCTGTGCTTTTATCTTTCTGAAATATGAAGACTATTATAAACTTAAATGAATAATGATTGAGAGAGTTTTCTATCCTTAAGATAGCTTTGCTTTTCTAACAAACTAAGTCAATTTGTTTTAAAATTGACTTGGTTTCTAGCTGAGTGACAAGATTATTAACTGCATATATACATCTCTCCCACACAATAATTCAGAATGCCACTTTTCAAACATGTAAACTGATCATGCTAATATTATGCTATTTACAATGTAATGTATTTACACTTTTTCCCAAAGTGGGTGGTAGCCAAGGTGCTATAATACTCGGGAGCTCCTCCCTCATTTTTGGGTGCCTTAAATTGGCTTTAATTTTTGGGGGACCTCAGCTAGAGCCTAGTGTGCCTGCACCATACTTATGTGCAGGCACACTAGGATATCTTAAGTCATTTGGGCATTTATATAAGAAATGCTAATCTGAAAATGATGAGCACTGTGACTTTGTTTCAGTGCACTTAAACATTTTGCATCAACTTAAGTGAATGTTAATTTATTATATACCACTGCTGTTTACTATTTTCTGTAGTAAGCATTTTAAATATTTCTAGGCTACTATACCTTCATCTCAGTTTCTTTGGTCTGTTCTAATGTAGTGTAATAACCAGGAACATAATTGCTCTCATTTGATTCCAGAAAATCTTTATTCTTCAAAAGATATTTGTTCTGCATTAGTTTTAATGTTTAATATTCAAACGTGTGTTAATATAATTTGAAATGCTTTAATATATAACTATCACTGAAATTATTTTCTTTCTTCATCAGTACCTTGCTCCACTATTCTATATCCCTGGGCACAGGGCCTCGGTGGTGTTCCTGATGTGCCCCATGCCGCCAACGTGTCGCTACTTATAGCAGAGGGCAGCGGTGTGGGGAAACTGAAAGTGCCCCCTGTTGCAGAGAATGTTACTATTAAAGTAAGTTATATTCTAATGTTAAATCACTACTTGAAAGTAACTGACACTAATAGCTACATATTTAATACTTTCAGTATAAATATCAACTGAAATCAATTTAGAAATTAACACTTACATTTAATATCCTGAGATTTTAGCTTTTTAAACCATTTTTTTTTCACTAGATATGAAGCTATTTGTAACATAGCTTAACTTTGTAAAGATAGAATCATTTCAGTCTGTTTACTTAAAATAGATGTTAGCCAAACGACATACAAAACTCAGTTTGGTGTTAAATCACCTGGTATTCAAGATAGTGATCTAATCACAATAGATAAAGCCCGACTTATCGCATTTACTTATTGTAGGATTGTTTGGCTTTTTCTGAAGTATGAAATTTGATTCAAATTAGTAAATCTTGTAAATGTAACATTTAGTTTTTGTTCTAGCAATTTTTTGCTTGGTTAAAAGTAAATTTATACTTTATATTTATATTCTCTATTCAAGTGTGAGCAAACATGTTTATATTTGAAAACTTCATGATTAGGCTACTGGTGTGCAGTCCAATGGCATCACAGGAAGTTACTTCTACTATTGATTGGATACCAAGAAATTATATTCTTGGTTTCATTCTTTATTGAAATATAAGCAGACAAGTTTGCATGTGAAATAACTTCACTACTAGCTACTTTATAGAGGTTGACTTCACATCAATTGCCTTAGTATCTCATAATGCAAAGCACATATCTTTTCCCATAATACTATGCATTATGGGAATGGCCACTACCAGACCAGTTTCAACATTTCTTGAGGTCTCATCAGTGGGAATCAGATCCAGAAGTGATATCCAAGTCGAAGTAATGCAGAAGTCTTTTCCATGTAAAAGTAGTCAAAACGTGCATACCTTATTACTAAAATACTCTGGATTAGAGATGAAAGTTTCTTCACTTCTTTATACTATAAAGATGCCAAGAAATTCTTGGTTTCATCCTTGATCCAAGTGTAAACAAAGTTAGTGTATGAAGTAACTTCATGACTGGGCTACTTATAGGTCTGGCTCTCACTGAAGAGACCTCAAAAATAGAAACTGATCTAGGTAGTTGCCTTAGTATCCCATAATGCATAGCACATATCCATATGGATATATGCTTTGCATTATGGGATACTAAGGCAACTGATGTGAAGTCATTAACCTCTATATACAAGTAGCCCAATTGTGAAGTTACCTCGTGCAAACTTTTTTGTTTATCCTTTGAAATCAAGAATACAATTTCTTGGCATCTTTAATTTATAGTTATAAACAAGTGAAAAAAAACTAGATATCTGCCATTGATGTCACTCTTAATATCTTCATGAGTCCATATCCTAGTGAGATGGAGAGGATTCTTATTCTCAAATCAAATGTTAATATGGTTTGAGTAAATGACCCTTCAATCAACACAAAGTGATAAGTAATACTTATCACTTTGTGTTGATTGAAGATATCCACAAAACAGTGGCAATTGAGGAAATATTGCAATAGTAATTCATTACCTCTTAAAAATTAATGTGATTTAAAATAACTTTCTCATATCTTAGAGGCAGTCATTCCTCTATGGTAAAGTAAAGCCTCGGCACTTTCTTTGAACAGATGTTCAAATTTATACAAACACCAATGAAACAAGCATGTTGTGGTCTATATATATCCCATGCTGTGCAAAGCCAGATTTTTCAGATTTACTCTTAATGTTAGACTAGTTTTCTTTTGAAAAAAATTCAAGAGCATCTAGTTTGTCCAAAGAGTGATAACAGTCATAAGGAACTTGTTAGACACTAGGGAGAGCTAAAGGACAGTCCATCTTTTGAAGATGGAAACATGCTGATCTTTCTTCATAGAAAGAAAAGTAGCCAGTAAATTTTATTTAAGAATTCTGGAAATGGGTTCTGAGATGCCAGAACTGTGAGGAATTCTAACTTGATATACTGTTTCAGCTATTTTTATTTGAGCTAGGATTATAGCAATTAAAATATTATTGAATGTCCTTTCTGAGAAGTCAATGAATTTTATATCATTTGATGTTTAAGAGTTCTTGCTGTAATAGTTAAGGTGTAGAACAAATATTGAATTACAATAACTATGATTGTGCTCTGTCTTTTATGATGGATGGCAAGCTGATTGCTTGAATGTTATCTCCAGTAGAAGTATGCTTTGATAAATGGAATTAATTAAATAACCCTTGTCATAATAGATGGCAATATGCATATCTCAAAGTGTAAAGTACACTTTGAATACTAGAGCAACTTTGAAAACCTGGCTCCATATAAAAGTAGCTTAGTCATTGTTTCACATTTGCACTCAGGTTAGCAAATAATTTCTAAGGTATAACTTAGACCAGTTATGAATGACAATTTTTTTAATAAAGAATTACTATCAAGTTAATAGGTATAATTAGACTTGTCAAGTGTTTTTTACATACCTTTCTGATTATCTTTTGAGTCAGCCATGACTATGAAGAATTCTAACCCGAACAAATATGGCTGCATTAATTTCTCAAAACTGAGACTTATCTTAAGAGAAACTCCAACTTTTTTAAAATGAAAGGTTGGCAAAATAAAACTACAGATCTTTTGTCCATTATAATTATTGTTTCACTTACTCACTGTCATGTGTACATGCAGTGTTGTGCTCTGCTGATTGGAACTTCAGCAAAATAAAAGAGTTAATAAATTTTTTTATAAAATAGTTTAATACTTTTAAAAATAAGTCATAGATTGGAGTTTTCTCTATTATAACTGTATCAGTTAAGCAGATGTATTACAGTGGAATTCCTTAATTTAGTGGGGTGAGCTTACCAAGCAGTCCAACCAGGATGCTGTTCTTTTGACTTTCACCTTCAACCTGACAGAAAACATAAATGTGAAGTGGGATACCGTACTGTGGCAGAATGTGCTTTATGTACAGGTGCCTGATGGAATTTTGCCAGATGGGTCTAAAGAAGCGTGAGTATTTGCTTTATTTCTTGTATGTTAATGACTTTGTCATAGAAATAACTTAACTGCTGTTGAAGTTAATAATACTAATTTTTCTATAATTTCTAAGTTTTCATTCAGAAAGATGGTCGCATCAATTTACATTCATTGAACTGGGGGCATAAAAGAACCTTGCCATATAACAAAAAGGATAACTGCTTTTGAGATGTGGTGTTACAGAAGGCTATTGAGGATATCATATACTGAAAGCAAACAAATGGATTGGGTGCTAGAAAGAATCAGAACTTTAAGGCTCCTTAAGGATATTGACAGAAGAAAGTTGAAATACTTTGGACATGTTGAAAGGATGGATGGAGGACTCCTCAGAACAGTAATACAAAGTAAAGTGCCTGGAAAAAGAGGAAGGAGTAGACCATCAATAAGACTGTGGTTGGAGTGACTGATCTTTAGAGTTGAAGCCTCTAAAAAAAAATAATAATAAAAAAAAAGATATGACCACATGGCAAAGACTGGTGTGGCACATCAAGTATCGGTCTAATGAACAGATGGTTATATAGCAATTACAAATGTGCCCTTTTTTCTTTTTGACATACATCATAGATTTCAGAGGAAAATAGAACTGTTTGGGCATTGCTTAGCTATGCTCATAGTTAACCTGTTTGAAGAAAATCGTCACTTTGTGTGTTTTTTAATGAGTTTTCTATTGTGAATAATGTTTACCTCTAAGTTAATTGCAATATCCAGAAGCCAGTTTTGTCATTAATTTAGTAAGGAAATTAAGTGAGGTTAAAAGGGTCTGATACATACAATCTCTGGTTGCTTAGCATTTCTCATTAAATGCTTTCTCTCAATTTACATCTCTAATTATATAGAGAAAGTAAAATCTTTAAATTAAATCTAATTTAATCTAATCTAATTTAATCAAGGGACTTGTTTTGCTATTATATTGTCAATTAAGAAATTGAAAGGGTTGGATTTTCTTCAGTATAAACTGTATATTAAAATATACAAATAGGGAAAAAAATCTTGGCTAAGAACTCAACACTTCTGAAAAAGCTTCTTTCTGCTAGGAAAGAATGAAGTTAATGCAAAGACAAATGAATAACTCCCTAGATAAGAACTAAAGCAATCCATAAAAAAAATAATTAAGTTCCTGGCTGGTAAATGTGTTCTAAAAGAAAAATGATCAAGTTAAAGTTGCTGAACAAGTCGTAAATTTTAGAATCTAAAAAAAAAAAAATTTTCAGACTACCAAACTGAAAGAATAATTCCAAGAATTATGGGTCATACTAAAAAGATACGTGGATATCTAGAACAATTCTCTTTAAAAGTCAAGTGAAATAATAAAATGGAAAAGCTATCAAACTCAATGCATTGGCTGAACTATGCATAACCCAGAAGAGTGTCATAACTTCAAATTGCAGATTAGAGTAGGGCTCTTGTGTAAACTTATTCATTTTTTTTATATGAAAATTTTCTTGAGTTTCAGGAAAGATCTTATGTAAGAACAGTCTATAAAGGTTATTAAACTGCTAAATAGAAGTGAGTTGCAAGATCTCTTGTAAGGCAAATAGTCAAAATCATTGTAATATATTAATCTTTTCTTACAAACTTTCTGAAGCTAGATTATTCATGTGATCTAGCTAATCATATTTAAGATATCTAGTGATGAACTTATAATTGAATATATTACATACCTAATCTAACTTATCACTACACATGTATCATTTTAAGTGATAGTTGGACAGCATTCACTTGTCTCTCCATTCTTGGGAATGGTTTGAATATAGGCAATTTCAAGGCTGTGGGATAGATAATGGTGGAGTGAGAGTATATACAGGCGACATAGGCAACTCATTTCCCAACCCACTACCCATATATGGTACTAATGTACTATAGGTTGATCAACCTCTAATGTATGGGCCCAGCATTAATAAAAAAAAGTGTCACGTTAATGTCTCCCAGTTGATACTAAAGTTATAATCTAAATTGCTTGTGCTTCCTAACTCTATTTTTAATTTTCCTTGGTAGGGAAATTCTCACATAGGAACTTAGAGGAATTAGTGATGGACTAGACTTAAGTCGCATCCTATTCTGCTATCAAATTTACAACCTCAGATAAATGTCACTGTTAACTAATCTAAGTAGCTGATAAATTGGCTATTATGTTATTACAGTATGATGAATGTTGAATGAACCTTACATGAGTAACTCAGAGGTTGAAGTGATTAAAAAAAAACAATCTGTTTTAGATTCTGAAGAGAATGCTGTAATGGCTGATAAATCTTAAATTTAAAGTTGATCAGTGTAAATACCTATGCACTATGCTTTAAGGAAGATCAAAATAGGATTTCAGATTAGAAATTGCATTACTCCAAAACTTAAAGACCCTATAGACATTTACAAATTGTCTGAGGTTTGGAATATTTCAGTGGTCCAAGAGTTAGATTTATCTGACTTACGTGAAATTGGTTCTCAGTCTACTGGACACATCTTTCACAGCTGGAAGTAGATTATCATGATTTTTGAGGGCTGTTTACTGCAGTCTCAGTAACCCATTTATGGACTAAGGGGAGGGGGAGAAGCAAGATTTGAATTGTGGCACCTAAGAATAAAAATGCACCAAATTTTCCAGAACCTTGCCAGATTTAGCCATTTTGTTTGGATCATTAGCAGTAAAGTTATAATACATCAGTGCCTGATACATTAATACCTTTTCCATGTCTATAAAGCATCATGGATGGAGAAACTTAAATATTAAATGTAAATTAGGTGATTAAATGATGTGGACTTGTGCTTGCCACCACTGTGAAATGACCTTGTTTTTAAGTCCTAGCTAGGGTTAAATGTGGCAAAATATTTTAAGAATCACTCAAAATCAAGGGATTATCAGCAAGTGTGTATGTAAACTGTTATGTAAGCGTGCCACATGCAATGCTATCTGTGAACTAATTGTGTGGTTGCAGGAATTTGGTCTCATAATTTAGTCTGGACTAAAGGAGGTGCTAGACCATCTGTTGCTAGGAAATTAGTGTACCTGCACCAAAATTTAATGTGACCTTTTTGTAAATGCAAAAAAGCATGCACTCAAAAGAATTTTAAGTAATCTGGCTGGAATTTTATAGGAACTAAGGTTGTATGTGTAATAGCAACATAAAGGGAGCTTAAGAGGCAGATATTAACTGGTGTTTAAGCAGCAAGTATTTTAAGTGTTCAGTTAATAAGGGTGCTGATAAGATTTTCCCTAGTTTGATAAGAAATGTCAGGATTAACAAGTCTGCTTATCTTCAGTATATTACTCAGGTTACAAATGGTGCCTTCTGAGTGAAAACTGAGTTATTCTAAATATTTATTTGTCAGTTGGAATTATCAACTACTAATAGCTTTGTCATATCATGTAATTGATCTTCCCACTTTTATTCACATGATTATGGAGCCATTAACTGTAACTTATGTTTAATACCTCTTAGCCAGCTTCAACTTTCTGTAGATCAGATTATTCATTATTTTAATGTCTTGCTTTGTTTGTACAAAAAAATTTCAAATTGACCTGTATTTGCAATCTTTGATCTAAATTTTTGATTTTAAATCAGTGTAATGGAAGATTTTCATGTTTTAAATTTTTTTTATTGAAGTACAGGTAACTCTTGTATAACACAATCTACAAATTGTCGTATCCCTTGTTCAATGCGGTTTCGATATAACGTGGTCTAAAATTTCTAGTAACCCTTTATTTATTTATTTTTTCATATTTTTCACCGTGGGACTTTAAATTTGTCTGCCCATATTGCGAAAGTAGTTATGTATCGAATTTAGTTTTATTATATCACTGAATAAGGTACTGTACAGAGGCTTTTGCAGTCTGTGTCATTCTCAACAAATAGTGCAATTAGAGACAGATGGAATAAAAATGGCGCTAACTAATCACATGTCCCCTCTCACAGAAACTACACTGTATATATAGACATAAGCAAAATCATATGTTGCACTGAAACACAGTATCTAACTAAAAACTATTGTCCACTTTTTCAATTATGAAATAAGCACTTTTTTATTGCATTTGAAATTCTCGATGTCATTATGACAGATCACAAAGGCTAACTTAAAATAAGACTACCAAGAATTGAAACATGCCATATAATGGATTTGAATTTGCCTGCCACCTCAAATGCCAACAAGAAGCCATAAAATTCAACCAAGGGTTGAAACGTTTGAGTTGAGCCAGTCAGTAATGAGAAGTTCCATCGGAACAATAAATGACATCTTGTTGTGAATGTGTTAAAACTAATAGTGAATGTTATGATAGTTTCAGATGTTATGGAATTTGATTGAAGAGAATTAGCATTTCAACTAGACGCTTATCAGTTGCTTTTGTCGTTGGGTCGTGCGATCTTTTGTTAATACCGCACCAGTCATATGCATGTCTTTATAGCTGCTGTCTTGTGTAAAAAGAAATTCTGTATAAAGTGTTTATTGTTGAAAATTGTTTTTGTTTTCTGCCAGGAAAGTGCATTTAAAATCATAAGTGTTATTTTCAAGCAGAGCAGTTTATTTTCTGGTGAGTCATACATATGTAATGCTTTTTTTTAATGTAAAAGTTTATTTTTATTGTAATGGCCACTAAAACTGCAATGAAAGGGAAAACCAACATTGAAGAAGAAATTCATTTCTCTCGGAGAAAAAATTAAAACCTTGGATCGGTTGAAAATTGGAAAATTTTCAACTGATCCAAGGATCTAATGATTTGGATGGAAGATTGCGCTCAAGAAAATTCCTTTGGATGGACACCTTATTAAGCAAAAAAACTAAAAATTTATAAACATTTAAAAGAACTTGATCAAAATTCTTCAGAGAAATCTCTCGGCATGGATTTTCTGCCAGTAAGGGTTGGTTCGAAAACTTTAAAAAGCAGTTTTCTTTTTATAATCATAAAATCCAGAGAGAGTCAGCAAATGTTGAAGCTGCCCACAAATACCCAGCAGAACTTTTAAAAATCATTAAAGAAAGTGGTTATCGTGCAGACTAGGTGTTCAATGCAGATGAATCTGGGTTATATTGGAAAAAATGCTAAAACCACCTATATTTCGAAAAATGAAAGATCAGCTCCTGGATTCAAAGTTTCCAAAAGATAGAATTACTCTACTGTTTTGTAGTAATGCATCAGGTGATTACATGACAAAACCAATGTTTATTAACTGATTTGCAAATCCTTGTGCAATGAAAGGGCTCAACAAGTCCATCCTACCTGTTTATTGGCAGGCCAACAAAAACATGGGTTACAGCTAGCATGTTTGAAAATTGGTTTTTCAAGTGTTTTGTACCTGATGTAGAAAGTTGCACAAAGAAAAAATATGGACTTCTAAAATTCTACTAATTTTAGATAACACACCAGGCCACCCAACATTTAAGCCATCCAAATATTTAAAATAACTTTTTTGCTGCCTAATACTACTTCACTTATTCAACCACTTGACCAAGGAATAATATCAACATTTAAGTCATATTATATTTGGCAAACATTTCAATTAATTTTGAATAAGATGGAATCTAATCCAAACATGATACTGCCTCAAGTGTGGAAAGAATTTTCAATATTGAATTGTGTAAAAATTATTTCTTATTCCACAAAGGAATTACAATCTTTTATGCTGAATGCTTGCTGGAAAAAAATGTATGGCCTGAAGCCAAATGGAACAATTTCTTACCTCCAGTGGATGTCGTGCTACGTCATATAACAAACTTCGCACACATTTTTGGTGGAGTGGGCTTTTGCGATATGGTTGAAAATGAAATTAGTAAATTAATTGATGGAGAAACATTAATCTAAAATCTTCATTAATGCAATTATCTTAACTGAAGTCCCTCATAGAATAAAGTGCGTTCAGATAAATAGTATAATCAAGCAAAAATTAAAAAAAAAAAACTAATTTCTTTTCCAGGCTAATAGCAATATGTAATGAATATAATCCTCCCATATCCATTAATGGTTATTTTCAATCCTTATGAAAATTCCTATTTTGTTTAGTTGCTATTAAACTAATCGCATGAAAGGACTGAAGTACTCTATACTGTTTTTTGTTAAGTTTAAAATTAGGAAATGGCTAGTTCCTACTTTTTGGAATTGGCTGAGATGTAGCTATAATGTTAATGGAGATAATTAATGGCTTGCACTTGTGCATATTACTTCATCTCAATTGTTTCATATCCATATGTTGCATGTGAAAATGCATTATAGCTGTTAGTGTGGTTAAAGGAAGATCAGTTATGAAAGGAACAATAGAAATGGTGATTCATGTTGATTTATTTGAATTTTTGTAAATCTTTTGGCAGTGTTCCTGAATAAAATGTTAGATATTTGCCTGGTCAGATAGAGAATTAATTTAAGAAGCTACAGCGTAAGAGCTAAGCAATTAGACATGCTATCTCAGTTTAGGGCCAATGTATTAAATATTCATTAATGATTAGTATTTACTTACTAAAGATAAGTTCCCTATTTGACGTATAGCTAGAGTAGAGCTGTATTGGTAATCTAGGATATTAAACATGAATTATGTATTCCAAATTTAATGTAAACAGATGGATTTATTTGTGTGAGAAATTAATTTTCATGTTCCTTCATAGGTTTGTAACTCTACTGGAATTTTCAGAGGAAGAACTTCAGTGCACTAATGTTGTAGTATGCTTCAGTAAGAGCCGTTCTGACAGAGGTAAGTGACCTACATTGCATGTGATAAGATATTTAAAAATTGGATCTTTTCTGCTTCAGTAATAATTCAAATCCAGTATTTTAGTCATCCTTTTTGCTGTTCCTCCTATTTTTGCTTCAAATAGTCGGTTTTAACTGACCATTTACACCATCCCATCAGAGATCTCATCTGCTTAGACATTTTCGAATACAATCACCTTTTTGATCTTTTAATATGGTTTTACCATTAGTTCACTCTTCACATCTGTTCATTCCTTATTTTTCTAAGCTTGTGTAGTTCCAACTAGTGCTGGTTTGGTATTCTAGTTGATGTTTAATAAAAACAATTTTGAAAACATGTGCAAGTTTCATTAACAGGCATGGTCAGTACAAGACCACAAATGGCAATAAGACAAAAAAAAAAAAAAAAAAAGCACCATATGTAGCTAATGTAACGTAACTAAAGTCAATTTCCTAACTATTTAAAAAAATATATAGAAAAAATAGTCGGTAATTTTTAAATCTAATCTTTCCTAACTTCGTTTTGTCTGTGTAAATTATATTTTTAAATAAGTCTGAAATTGATTTTTAGTTGGTTTACGTCAGCTACTCAGGTGGTGCTTTTTATAATTGTCTGTTTTTTGTCATTCTGTGATCTTGTACTGACGATGCTCATGATACTTACATTAAAATTCTAACATTAATTATGTTTTACATTAGTTTTTTATAATTCCTTAAGTTATGCCAATTCAGTATTTACTGTTTGTAACAAACAGCTATCTTTATTCCATTAGCTATCTAGCTCTTCTCTATACCTTGTTTTCATATTTGTATATCTGCATTTCTCTTCTCTTTGACATATTGAGTCATGGTTTGTCATAGCTGAGTAAACTGACTCCATAAAAACCTAATCATTAAGTTGGTTTTTGCATAAAATGTTTTGCAAAAATGGATGATTTTATTCAGACTTAAGGAAATTTACTTCAAATAAGTTGCCACAGCTATTTAAGAGACAAATTTGTCATTTTTTTAAAGCTTGACAAAGTTCAGTGATGCTTGTATCATAAGCACCTCTCCAAAAAATGGATGAAATCGTTGGCACAAACAAGTGTCATGTAGGCACAGCAGTTTGTAGGATGGTAGCAGCATTTTGAACAGTTTCTAAATATTAGACTTTAGAAATATTAAGGTTAAACTAAAGGCTACAAAGTCCTTATCTGAAATCAGTTTCGAATTATACTATTGGATCATATAAAGTAACTATTCCATTAGTTGCTTGCATATTATACTTAAACTAGTTCTCTCTTTAAGTAACTCTTCTTGTGAAGAGGAGAGTACTCACTTAGAGTGAGTCATAGATAGCTCATTAAATTTTAACACATCTCATCTTGAAAGGGCTGTCAGTGCTATGTGGCTTTTATTAAAGCTAGGGAATTAAGATAGACTATTTGCGAAGTCACGATCATGCATTATTAGATGCTTTTTCTTGTATCTAGAACAAAAGTATATGACTGCCCTATGTATCTATATTCAAATCTGTACAAAATTTAAATATTTCTGGTTTTAATTCAAACAAACATGAGTACTTGTCCTTGTGTAATAAGCAGCTTTTAAGTTATAATTATTCCACTCATTCTTTGTAGGATAGTTTATTGTATCTAAGTGTGTATATTTTGAAAATTTGCAAATTATTTTATTTGTTTTAATTAACAGCTGCACTGATCCGCACATTCATGTTCTTGGGTTTTGTCAGCCTGATACCAGGACATCAACTTGCTCCCAGTAATGCAAATGAAGATTTCATCTACATGGCATACAGATTTTGAACAATTGCCTGTTCTTCCCATATTCAAATTGCTCTACTTGCATATGAAACTTCAGAAGTCAGTTGACTGCTTGCCTGAACTGTTGGACGTGGTTTCTCCGCACTGCATATCTCTCCAAAGTACTTTGGCTTAATTGACATGTTGGCAGATACTGTTTGTATTAATAAAAATAAAGCATTGTAATCTTATCAGACTAACTTGTCCACCATACAAAAAATACTTTGTGATCATTTGTTTATACAGTTTCTTACAGGGACCAAATGCATTAATTCAGGACAAACATTTTCCTGTCCAAATGTGTCGTGTAAAAAGCCTCTGTCCTCTGGAGATAGGCACTCTGTTTTGTGGCTAGACATGTTCAAGTCATTCCTAATTGTAGTATTTTTAGCTAGTTGTCTAAGTATTTGTGAATTTGCCTTTCACCACTTCATCCAGATAGCTCATTAAATGTTAACACAATTTCAGCTTGAAAGGGCTGTCATAGATGTTTTTTGAATAACTTTTAAGATATTTTAAGAATGTTTGGGATTTTGGATTCACTGTATTGATTTATTTTTCCTTGTGACTTGTCCAATAAACAATTCATATGTATTGCTTCTTGTGATTGTTTTCTTTTCACTTCCAAAGTAAATAACATTAAACAATATACATGTTTTTTTTCCCTGAAAACTTGAATGGGTATCATTTACTAATAATTAGTAGATATGATAATGAACTAATGGTGGGATTTAGCAACTAAAAAGTGATGTTGTTCATGAACAGACCATTCAATCCATGACTTCATGAAATAGTCCATTTCTCAATCATTTTTTCTTACAGCAGTTCTGTTAAACCTTGCAGGTTAGAATGAGAGTGGTATATTTTCAGGGAGGAGAACAGGATGGGGGGGGGGAAGATTGCTGATATACTTATTGGAGGTGCAGTAAATAGTGAGTGAAGGAAGTATACTTGAAGCCATCTGATGTGTAGACAAGGTTGCTGCTGTAGGTCAGGGGATGCAAAGGATGATCATGTGCATTGGCACATAAACTAAAGAGTGAAGATAAAATAATTAAGGGCACAGCTTAAAAATTTTGCACTAGATCACCATTCAAGCAAATCTTGTATATGAGTGTGGAGTACCAGACCAGTTGCTTATTATTGCTGCTTGGAACATCAGATCCTCAAACTATGTTCTGAAGCATGCTACAATGTGACTTGGTTACTTTGTGTAAAAAAATTTTGCCCATGCATGTATGGGATCTGACCTTCTATAACAACAGCATTTCAATAATCTTTAATTTAATATAGTATGCTAATTTGACAAGTAGGACTTCAGATTTTGCTAAAAGTTTAATATTATAAAATGGAAGCTATGAGGAGTATAATATAAAATGATCACTATCTAAGCAGTTCTTTGCTTGTCAAAGTAACTCAATGGGAAGAGTGGAACTATCAGGAGAACTGGATAAGTACAGATCAGACTGTGTTACTGAATCAACAACGAATGGGTGAAACTTTTCTGAATGTTATTTATGCAATAACAACCAAGGAAAAGGAGTTGTTGCAATATTCAACACTGAAGAGGATATTGACAGCTAATATGTAATGATGTGGACAAATAACAGAATAGGGAACTGGACACACAATTATTTGTGCACAAAACTGCATATTAGCATGCAGTTTCTTGCACAAAGTTCATGTCCTGAATAGTACCTGCTATATTTCTATTCAGGACATGAACTTTGTTATCAACATGTTCCAACATAATGTGCAAGAAATTGCATGTAGAGAAGACTGTTATTATTAGTGGTAACTTTACTCTAGTTCAAAACATGACTATATAGAGAATTTGAAATTCAAAGCAATTGCAATTTAGTTTTGAGCAGTGTAAAATTAAATTATTGAAAAAGTTAGTTTTAAAATGAATCAAAGTTGAACAGATTTGAGATAGACTAAAATATCCAAATTTTATTCAAGAAAAATAATTTGAATATGAACTACTTTGTGGATTCAGTGGGGGGGGGATCGGTTCAGTTAGGTATGTAGTGGGTTGTCTGCAAGAATACATAAATTAGAACTACATGGACTCAGGTAGTTAGAAAAAAAGTTAAGTTCCTGGCAAGTGAGTTAGCTCTTAAACAATACTGAAAGGAAACAAAGGAAAGGGCACAGGGAAAAAAGCAAGAGATTGCTTGATGAAAAAACTGGTAACAGCATAGTGGTTAAAAAAAAAATAAAATTAAGAGAAGTGCAAATCAGTATTTGATGTATAAAAAAACCATGAAATCAAATGTGGAAAGGTAGCTGGAGTAGATGTTTGACCAGAAATGTTCTAAGTTTACCATGGCTACAGCATTTCAGAAGACCTGATCAGAGGGTTGAATTTCAGATGATTGCAAATGGGATCTTAAAAAATTTCCCTACTGAGTGTTTGTGGTAATAAGCATTCATCAAGGCTAAGAAATTTGGAAAACAAGCTGGGTTTGTGCTAAATAGGCTGTCAAGATCAATTTTGACTTTGAGACATGGTTGAGAAATCATTAAAATGTAACAAGAGGATCTAGGTAAGTTTGTGAATCTGATCAAGGTGCCGAGAGAAAAGCTGTTTGAAAATATCAGTAGTCTATATTTGAGATGGAAGTTAATGTGGAGGTACAGGAAGATGATCTGATGTTAAATCAGGTGCAAGTGGTATTAGGCCTGATTATCAAAATTGGGAATGGGGGTCTTTACTTTTTGCAGATATGAGGGTTGTTTGAAAAGTTTGGTAATTAAAAAATTTTTCTTGGAAAAATCACTTTTATATTTTTCAACATAATCTCCATCGAGGTCTACACCTTTGGACCAGTAAGTTTCCAATTTTTTCATCCCATCTAAAAAGTACAATTTATCAAATTGTGCAAAATAGTCATTGACATCCTTGTTTCGAAGAAACTTTTTTCCCTCATGCCAAATTTTTAAGTTTGGGAACAAGTTGTCACATGGGGCCAAGTCGGGAGAATATGGTGGATGTGGAACCAATTCTAACCTCAATTCGTACAATTTTGCCATTGTGACAGCCGATGTGTGGGGTGGTGCTCAATAACATGAGTCTATTATGCATTTAATAATGCATAATAGACTCCTGTTATTGAGCAATACTCTTCTACTTACAGCCTGTTTTGGATCCCACTATGCCACACTGAGATCCAAACCCACAGTCTACTAGCTGCACAACATTAATTTTTAAACCTTATGTATATATTTTGGTTGACTGACTGGATAATGGATACTATCTTTGAATCGCAATAAACATAGGCATGAATGTTTCTGAATGCTTTAAGTGACAGTTGATTTTCATTGACTGATGTGCAATCAACTACCACTTATATATATTAACCTCTTACATGACAGGTTATGCTACTTCGAACAGAACAGTGCCATGTGTGGGCAGATAGAAGGAAGAAACCTGTTAATGTGTTTTTCCTTAATGAGCTGGTGGGATTGTATGCACTGGGCGAGACCATTTCAAAGAACACAGATAAGGTCAGAGTTGAACTATGTATGGATGTTGACAAGTGGCCACTAATGTTCTTGCATGAGAGAAAAGCTGAGATGGTAGGTGGCAGCTTGGTGGAGCACTGCCCATGGAAAAAGAACTGCAAAAAATCACACAATGAAAGCAATTGGATAGATGGATCAACTGTTTAAGAAAATTACCCTCTTATATCTTATGTAGTGTCCTGAATGAAAAAGTTTTTGGAGATTGGTGGGGGGGTAGTAGGGATGCATTGTGCCTGTGTCAGGATAGGCTAGGTGTGAAATTAAATTTGATCTTGTCTAGTGATGATTATTGAAAATAAGATGAGGTAAAAGAGGATCTTTCTTCTAAGAAACAAGACAATTGTGTTTTGGTAGCACTGAAATTCATCAGCTTATCCTTTCCTTAGAAGGGTGAGATCAGCATCCAAGGCACAGGCTAAGGAAGATTGCAAAGCCCTGTATTGAGAACTGCAAAGTTTCTTGAATGAGTAAAATGGAGCATGGTGTCATCAGCAAAATCATGGACATGATTTGAGGCCAGTGAGAGGGCTATTTAAGTATAGGAGGAACAGTGTGGGTGAGAAGCACAGTCCTGGAGTACTCCAGAACTATTAAAGAAATCTGATAGAGGAAACTATTATGTGAACATGAATGATCATGAGGAAGCTCAGTCCATTGGCACAGGGTAAGAAGGAGACCATAGAATCGTGAGGGTTGCTCTTCATACTAATATCACTCACCATGGCCACTATCCAAAGATGGGTAAAGTCAAGTTTTATATTTCAATATAAAACAAGGGTGTTACAATACTTAAACTCTGTAAAATTATTGTTATAACTATTATGTGATATCTCCATATATTTAAATCATTTCACATGTTTTTGAATGAAGGAGTATGGACCTTTTGGTATTTATCCTGAGGTGATTGAGATTATTAGATGAGAAGATGAAGTCAAATTTTTCACTTTTCAAGCTGCGACATAATTTTGATTTCAATCTTCGAAAACATTCGCCAGAATGCTCTTTGTGCAGTATCATGCATATTGTTACACTTCTTGTTAGTTGAAAGGGGGAAAAAAATAGGGAAGCACCTATTTTATATATTAATGCATACTTTTGTCGTTTCTGTAAACTCGATCTTTTCCTTTGTTGAGCAAACCCATAAAGTATACTTATACACGTGTTGGCAATTTGCCAAATGCGTAGTGTGCGTAAATTGCCTTTGCGTGGCTTCTAAAAATAGCGAGGTCGGAAAATTCTCTGAAAGCTTGCCGATGGCCCAAGTAGAGCAGAAGAAAAGGTAAAATAGGAAATAAAGTGATAACACAACGCTACAGGGTAATAACTGCTTATTCGTTTCATTTTGTTTAATATAAATGGAGAAGAATAATCGAATCAAGATTATAATTAAGTGAGAAAATTAAAACATATTCGTGGTATGTAGTGGGAATCGTTATTTTAATGCAATATTAAATTTGATATAAGAAAAAAAATTAAATTCTAACTCGGATATGTTCACCGCTATATTAAATTATAAATCTCATGTTAGATTTCTTAAACTATCCATGTGAGAAAGTGGAAAGATTCTTTTTAATGTTAATCTGATATCCTGGAAAAACTAAGCATTCCCTAATGTGAACTCGGATTTTCAACGGATGCACAATCGTAACTAATTTTTGTTTCAGCAAGATGAACTTGGCAAACCGGACATCTAGCACATGCAATTAATTCACATACGTGAGGCCACTGCGATCACGTAATAATAAAAATACTAATAATCTCGATATGTTTCTTCCCCTCCCCATTTTTCTAGAAATTGTATCGACTCTCAACCTTTTCAGAATGCAAAATGACATAGTGAAGAACGAAGCAATGCAAACAGATTCTTTTCAGGACATTTCCATTGAATGCTTTGTATTGTCTTTGTAATTATGCGTACAATGAGTTGCCGGGGGGGAGAGTTTCCCATAGATTCACTAACTCGGAAACTGGTCTAAGAAAAAGTTCATCTAGTTTACGACTGAAAGGAATAGCTTTCTTTGGGTGGCTCAGCGCTATGTATGAAATCATTTCCCTGGGAATATACAGGCAACTTCCTTCATCAGTGATAATTGACAAATGTTTCAAGATATTTTTAAGCTTATATAACCCACTTCCATATGAAATCTACCGACTGATCTGAAGAAAACCTGAGCTACTGCTCTCGATATTTCAAAAGCATTTAATCAAGTTCAATACAAACTGAAGAACGTTCGAAAAATGGTATGCAAAACCAGCATTATTAATAATATATAAAAAAACAGCCAGTATTATAACTATGAGAGGGCTTCCAAAGTATACATCTGCCTAATTCCACTACAGATGCATAGCTGCATCTCTGTCGGCATAAGCTTCCATAACTACACACAAAACGGGGCTTCCATTTTGGTTCCAAATGATGCCCACGAATGGTTCGTGACAAAAGTACACCAAAAACTTCTAGCAAATCGGCAGAAGAATGCACGCATTCTTCAGCCATCATAGTCTTAGTTGTTTCGGCTGTAAATGTAATACTATTGTAAAAATTTTTGCACATGCTGCTCAGCACATTGATTAAACAGTTCTGAACACCAGCTTGCTCTCTTACCGATTCACTTTATTTCCTGATATATATATATATATACACATATATACACATACATGGAATGAAGTTTAATATTCCATGTATTGATCTTACCGATTCACTTTATTTCCTGATATATATATATACACACATACATGGAATGAAGTTTAATATTCCATGTATTGATATATATATATACACTGCTCAAAACAATTAGGATAGAGGATATATATACAGGGAATATTAAACTTTATTTCCTATATATAATAAAAACAGGAAATAAAGTGAATCGGTAAGAGAGCAAGCTGGTGTTCAGAACTGTTTAATCAATGTGTTGAGCAGTATGCGCAAAAATTTTTACAATGGTATTACAGGGAATAAAGTTCAACATTCCGTGGGTGTTGTGTGTGTGTGTGTATATATATGTATACACTGCTCAAAACAATTAAGGAATATTTTTTGGTTTTCTTGTAAATTATAAAGTTATAAAAAATAATTTACAAATGTAACACATTTATTTTAAAGTATTCTTACTCTACAACAGTGTAGAACATGCAACCGCATACGAAATGTTAAGACTTGTCGAAACATATTTGCATGTGGAGGTTATAATATATAATAGCATGGCTTGTTGCGCTCACTTCCACAGTGCATAATTATCACTTCAATTGTAAACTTGTCTCGCTTACCACCCATTATTTTGTTAAAAATGGCAGAGCAACTTGATATCCCGGAATCCATGGCTTGGAGAACCATTCGTCGATTAGAAGCTGGACAAACGCAGCAAGTACTCTATCAAGCGTGTGGTGTATCTCAAAGCGTAATTTCGCGACTTGAATCGCTTTCTGGAGACGGGATATGTTTGACGAGGTCAAGGTCACCCATTAAAAACAACTCCAAGAGACGATCAGTATTTCTCATTACTTGCCAGAAGAAATAGAGCATTTAACGCAACACAACTTCGAAGCGAACTTGCCGCAGCAACAGGGAGGCTGGTATCAATACAGACAGTATGAAATCGTTTTCATGTCATAGGTTTATATGTATGCTCGAAGACGAATGGTTTACATTCCACTTATTAGAATTTGGGCACAGGAACACTGCAATCGGACAAGTGAGGATTGGGCTCGTGTACTATATTTAGTGACGAGTCCAGGTTCAGTCTACAACCAGATAACCGACGTATATATTGATATGGCGTGGAAGTGGAACAAGAAATAATCCAGTTTGTGAAAGACCCCAACATGAAGGTGAGAGTTTTTTAATGGTATGGGCTGGAATAAGTATAGATGGCCATACCGACTGTTCCTTAACAGCCCAAAGGTATCGCGATGAGATTTTGGAACCTATAGTTCGTCCATATGCTACTGCAATTGGTCAAGAATTCGTTTTTATGGATGACAATGCTCGTCCACGCCATGCAAATTTGGTACAAGAGTGGTTTGAGAAAGATGTTGAACGAATGGACGGGCCTGCCTGTTTCACCGGATTGTAATCCAAGCGAACATGCCTGGGATGGTTTAGGCAGGCGCGTTTCTACTCGACTGATGCCGCCACGATCGCTTCAAGAGCTCGAAATTGCTCTCACAGAAGAGGGGAAATATTCCACAATGTTTGATCATTTGATCTGGTCCATGTAATCAAGATGTACTGCTGTTAATGGAGACCATACGCCCTATTAAAAATTAATAAAAAGCGTTTTTGGTTATTCTTGTTAAAATGATTTCATGCTAAAATTGTAATAAATATCAGTTATTTAAACAATATCTCATCAATATGCATAAGAAATATTTAGGTATATAAAGTATCCAATAGTTATAATTATTTGCAGAAATTTATAATTATCTGACATACTAAAATTATTTTGAGCAGTAAAATTATTTTGAGCAGTGTACATATAAGGAAATCAGCTAATGCCTTTTATTCCCTTATATAGGGAGTAAGTGAGGCTTTTTAACTTCTCTGACTTTTGGAGACTGAGTGGGCAGTTCAGTCTCCACTGGTAGCCAATCGGAGATAGCTGGCCTAAGACTATTAGAATAATAAATACAAGGAGTAAACTGAATACCCTTTGCGCACATTAGACTTGGATTAAAAATGCGCACACACACACACATCTCATTGGTTTATATATATTCTTTCGTCACTCACTTCGAAAATTTATAACGTCCCACGTGCGGCTAGTTATCCAGCTTTAAAAATCGTTTATTCTATTTATTGATCTTTACTACATGTTTCCTGCAGAATGAACGAGTAGAATTTATCTCCTGAATTTTATCTAAAATCAACAAAATAAATTTATCAACTGTTTCTAACCCTGATTTACCTATAATACCATGATACTAAAAATTCTCAATTTTAGATGGACGAGACTGTTAAAAATAAATAAAACTCGCAACAATCGGTTGTTTTTTATGCTTTTAATTTCGAGTTCAATTTGAAGAACTAGGATATCACTTTTAATCCATTAATTATTAGTTTTAGACGTTCCTGC
Organism: Typopeltis vanoorti; assembly: GCF_054136105.1. Classification (NCBI taxonomy): domain Eukaryota; kingdom Metazoa; phylum Arthropoda; class Arachnida; order Uropygi; family Thelyphonidae; genus Typopeltis; species Typopeltis vanoorti. The sequence goes on along the minus strand of NC_143559.1, from coordinate 13,443,058 downwards.
CACCCCATAGCACTCACAGTTATTGGGATAACCTGTTGATTGCAACAAAGTATTTCACCTTGAGATGTAGAAGTGTGAAAATTGAGCCTGTCTTTTCCTTAGAAACGACTTGTTAGGTTCTTACATCACACGAACCAATTTCTCTTGAATATATAACTCAGTTTATTGACTTTATTGAAATTTGAGTTGTAAGATGATTTCTCGGGTTACTCGAGAACTTTGCTCTTGAGACATATAGCAATAGTGCTATAAGTTTTCTGCCACTGTTGGGTGAGATTATTAGTAAAATAAATTAAATAAATTTACCTTCTGCAGGAAATGTGAAATCACGGTTGGTTAATACTATTTAAACTCCACCCAATGCCACTTTTCAAATCTATGAAGCCAGGTGGTTCATCTATGAAAATATAACTATTTCACCACTTCATGGTGCTCAGTCAAAATATAATTCATTGCGAAGGAAAAGGTCCTACTAATCAGCTCGCAGTCCTACAGGAATCTTCAAGCACCAGTGAGATATAGATGGTTAGTGCTACCAGTAAATCTGCAATGAAATTATCGCTAAAAAAATCAGCATTTTAAGTAACAGTTATGCACCTTTAACTTATTTCTTGATCGAAGGTAATTTTATGGAAACCTCAAAAAGCAGATTGAAGGAAAACTATTTGTTATCTGGACTCCGCACTTTGGTTGTATATGTTGCACGTTCATGATGTAAACTGTGAAATGATAAAAGCGAGGTTTAGGATTATCATGATTGAGGTTTAAAAAGTGCATAACACTGTAGTTTATTTGAATCTGTTGAGTGCAAGTAGTTTGCATTCCATGACTCTTTGTAGTGCATTATTTTTTTATCTTCACAACCATTTTTTTTTCTTTGTGAAGATACACAATGGTTGTCTTACTGTAAAGAAATTTAACGATGGCTTTCAGTTGCGTCTTTGATACCATATTTGATACCATATAACTTTTTTCCTTCCAGTTATATAGTACAAAAGGCACTAAGGCTTGGAGAAAAATAGTTGTGCTGTAAATTATTTTATTTGCATTTAAAAAAAACGCGGGCCTGCTTGGCTGAGTGGTTAGCGTATCCGCTTTCTAGCTAAGAGGCTGCGGGTTCGATTCCTCCTAGAGAGTGGATGTTTGTGATCGTCTTTCACCTTCATATGCTCATTTATACAAATATGTATACACTCTTAAAAAATGGATTGGATCACCATTGGACCCAATTTTCCACAATGGGAGAAGTCTTCAACCTGTAGTGGGTGAAAATACAGGCTGATCATCATCACTTAACAAAAACACACGTTCCTCCCTTTTTTTTGCGGAACACACAAAAAAGAGGAACATGTGTTTTTGTTAAATCTGATGTCACTTGCCAAATGCAATCTAACTTGGGTTCTTCGCTTTTCGATCTGCTCTGGCTCAAGATTTTCTTGCCTCACTTCAGAGCCTTCATTTGATGTCTGTATAGCTACTGTTCTTTTTGACTAATTGCTAAAAGTCGATTTAATACAATCTAAACACCCTAATTATGACATTGTCGTCATGGAAGACTCACGTTCATAATACAGACTGGCTCCCCTTCTCTACTTTTACAGATAAGAGAAGCTGAAGCATTTGCCATCAGTCCTGATCTCTCACAAATAGTTTACCTACCAGACAATCCTCATTTTCCTAACACTGGAACTTTTCTTGACCAATTATCTTTTCTTTAAATATATATCTTACTGTGGATGTCTGCTCCTCCTGGACACGTGCCATGGAAAAGTTTGGAGAAACCTGCTCTCTTGCACTTGACATTTCCAAGACATTTGATATGGTCTGCCAGCGGGGGCTTCTCACCAAATTGCAGTCTTGCGGGCTGCGTTCTACCTTCTGTAATTGGATTGCTAGTTTTCTCTCAGATTGTTCAGTATGTGTAATGGTGGAAAGTGTCCTCTCTTCAGATTTTCCTGTTAATTCAGGTTCATGCAGGGCTATGTTAATTTACCAACTCTCTTCCTTATATCATGATAGCATCTGAATTCCTACCACTTCTACGATAACTATTCTAGAATGATCTTCAAACAATCAGGCAATGAGACAACAACACTGACACCTTTTCCATTTATTTTTGATAATGCTCAACCTAACATTCAAGACCAGATCTCTTTTCTTGAAATGACGCCTACTCCAAGTTTATCCTGGCATAATCGTATCACTTCTATAGCATCTTCAGCTTCTAGAAAACTTGGCATACTTTTTTCTCTCATAACGGTATTTTCTCCTGCCCAGTTGCTTACTCTGTAGAAATCTTAAATCCTCCCTAACCTCGGAATGTTGCTTTCGAATGTGAGAGCAGCATTTCAGGGTCCCATTCCAAGTAGCATTCCAATTTAAGAGCACCTAAGACTTCTCTAACAATTTTTGATGTAGTCCATATGAGAATGTTTTGGTTGCTTGATGTCAACCTTTGGGTATCTATCAATCTGTACTCTTAGAGGAGTAGCATCCATTATACCTTACTATCTACAGAATCATGAGCAGTGGCTGCCCAATATCCTTTTACGCTTATATACTGCAGACTCACCAAACCTGTTAATCCCAGTTGTCTTTTATTCCATCTACCTCAGTGCAATAGCCACCTCATGAAGTAGCAAGAGTAGCAACAGGATTACTTTACTCTTGACCTCATCTCACAAACACGATATTTATTGGCTATAAGCCTTGTGGTCTCTCGTGTGTGGAAGAGATAAAAAAAATAATTGTTTTTATAATCGCTTAAGAGCCTCATAGCTCAGTAGATGTAAGTTGCTGACCTGGATTCGTATCAAAGTTTTTCCAACCAATGATTGCGGTTGGAAAGACCGAAGTTTATAGGTTGGAAAATCTACGCTCTGCATCCTAGACTGGATCCTGGACCTGTGTCTAGGATACAGGGAATCTTCATAAGAGTTTTTTTCAGCTGAAGGCGAGTTAATCGGTCTCATGTTAGCTGATGGATTTTTTTCATTCCGCAAAAGAAGTAAACTGGCCAGAACCGGTAACTGGCCTCATAGGCCTTAGATGCTTTTGCCGTATTTCAAAATAACCCACTCTCTCACGCCAGTGGCGCATTCAGGATTTAATCTTGGAGAGGGCCGAGCACTCAAGATTTAATCTTGGGGGGGGGGGGTTGAGATTACACAATATTCATTGCATACGAGCTATGACTGAGCATCTGCAGTGATCGCCAATACATGATACCCGTGATCTCCTCTGGCTCGGCTTGGGCAAACGAAGTAGCGCCCGAGCACTACTTAGTTCGCCTTGCGTTCACAGCGGCCAAGATTCTCGATAGCTATAGGGTATTCCCACCTTATGTGACAGCTAATTCATAAGTAGCATAGAAATAGAAGACACGACACAACATAAATTTTTTTTTAAAAAAAAGAATTTTAATTAGGAAAAGATTTTTTGGAAATTTTTCTAATGTTTTTTCCTTTTTCTTTGGGGGGACAGAGGCCCCCCTCCCTGGGTGCACCAGTCTCACCTGTTTACTACTTCTTAAGCATTACCAGTCTGGCGATAGCTTTACATTGGTTGTGTGCAAAGGCAAAAAACTATATAAAAACTAGTGGAGACATGCCCATTATTTGTAAGAAGGGGGGGTAGAGTATAGTGGATTTCATTTTCGACTGGAATATTCAAAAATTACTCAGCATATGTTTTTTTTCCTTAAGTGTAGAATACCCCTTTTTAACCAAAATTATTTCTCAGATATCTTATTATTATTAATTAATCATTTATGAAATTAAATTATTAAATTATGATGTATTATTATTATTATTATTTAATCTTATTATTAAGATCATTCTTACATATAAGCAACTGAGTAGTCAGATAAATTGAATCTCTTCTAGTGTATAACGAATATCTTTTGTACAAATACAACAAAACACTGCCGCCTTTATTGTGATGGATGCCATTAGTTATTATGGGGGAGGAATTGATGTAATAAAGAAAAACTCTTATAAAGATTCCCCGTATCCTATTAACGTAGTGAATGTTAAAGACAGGGGAAACTTTTATTAGTTTAGGAACAGTTTGATAAAAGTTAGTTAGCTGGATGAGATACGTAAATCTTTCCCTAGTATGTAAACCCTGGTGGCATATTTGTCAGTTGTTTACCTGCACAAGTTACCGATGGCTATGAGATAAGTTGGAAAAATAGACACAAGTTGTTTGAAAGTATTGGATGTTGTGAAAGTACTCGGATTTCTAAAATATTTAATCTCAGTGATATGTTTATGTCCAGTTGTTAATGTAATTTTGAAAGAAGTGGGGGGGAGGAATTGATGTGATAAACAGTGTGATCTGCACTTGAATTATGACGGTCTCCGTTGATCGCCTTGCAACATATGGGAGGTAAGAATTTTTTTTTTCCCATAATTAAATAACAGTTGTATTACACTGCGTCTTAACTGCCTATTTATAGCGCCCCCCCCCCAGATCTATCATTTGCTCCTGTGTGTGTGTGGGGGGGGGAGATATTTTCATGATTACTTAAAGTAATCTTGAAAATATTGCTTCAGTTACATTACTACTTGCGCAAGTCTTAAGTTTTAACAGTTGCTTAAGTCTTAACAGCTGCTAAAATGGCTCGGTTACAAAAGTGAGGATAAGTAATCTCCCTTCTTCCAGGATAGTCTTCTTAATTACCTTATTAGCGATTTTTATCCAGTATGGAATGGCTGTCACTCTATGTGTATGTGTGCATGATTTTAATGACACTGTTCGAGAAGCTTGTGCTACTTACGTTGGCGATTCGATTTTAAGTATTAACAACTTTTAAAAATCACTTATATAGCAGTGTGGAACATTTTACTCATTTTTTGACAACGAAATGATCAAGTAATCATTTGCAAAACAAGTTTATGGCGCTTAATATAAAAATTGTGCTCCTTTAATAAACGGCGGATATAATTATGCTTTCATTATTTTGTTTATTAATTGCGGCAGCAGAGAACAGCTTAAGCGAACGAATATTGGTTAGTACCGACCGATGACGAAATAGAGTACTGTACTTCAGTGAAGCGAACTGTAAACATCATGAAAAACTAAATGCACATACAGTTAATAGTGACTATTTAAATCAGTAAAGTACTATTTTGTCATGGAGAGGAAGCAGCCTATGCAACAGACTCCTCAGTGAGTGCGGTTTCGCAATTGAAGGTACTGCTAATTATACGCGCAATGATATAGCTACAAAATGTCAGTGACGGTAGGGAAAATAAAAAATGTAAAAAAAAAAAAAAAAAATTGATATTTTTCAGACAGAGGACGTATATAATTTCGTTTGGCATTCTACTTTTGTTCTTATTTGGCATTCTGCTGTACCGTTACTTAATTTGAAATCCATTACGAAGCAGTCGTCTTTGTGTTCTGCTAAATTTAGAACATTTACTTTGTTTCGTTTTTGAACGATAATTTCGCCATTTTAAGAATATCTTGCACTTTTATTATTATTATTAATAATTTATTTTTATTTTTTAGAAAAGGCAAAGTTGAAAATTTATGCAACGTCGCAGTTCACTTAACGTTTACTAGCACCTTACGTGGACTGCAGGCTGATACTGCCTTTGAATGAAATCAATATTTCTCCAGGATCTTAGAGATGACACGTCAAATAAGGGACTAGTATTATATGGAGAGCTGATTTGTAATTCGCCTGAAGTAAATCAGCATTTGAAACATTGCACTTCAGTAATAGTTATTTCGTTTGAATGTGTGTGTGTGTGTGTGTGTGTGTGTGTGTTCAAGTTGTTTATTCAAACACTTGTTTACCTTCTGGTTCTCATGAATAATCGTTATATGCTGTAAATTTCAGCTGCATTTCCGGAGCCTATTCTTTTAAGCCGTCTGCAAGCCCACTAAATTAACATAATTCTAGAAGTGTTTTTTATTTTCTTCGGGCCTCATTTAAAGAATTCCATTTCAGACTGACACGAAGTTCAGAGTTTCAAAACATTCTCTGGAATTCTAATAACAAATATTTTCGCTTCAGCTAACTCCAAGCTTGCAGAAACCATGTTGTGTTTTCCAGGGTAAAGTATTATACTATTGGGTCATGAAAAACGAGTGTTATGCGCTCACCCACATGGAGCAGGAGGTAAACAAGCTAAAAATAAACTCCCAAACAGCAGCTCCCTTGCGGTCCATTATCATCTGCATTTTCGCTTACCGGAATTTAAAAGACATTGATAGTGAAGATCTATATTTAGTAGCCGACGCAAGAGTTCTCGCTTCGCCCCTACTTCACCTGTAAAATATTCGTGTGCCATCAGTCCCGCAGACTAAATACCGACGGTGAAGGTCGCGCTTGTTCGTGAAAACAGAAATGAAATACGGGCCATCAAGGTGTTTGTCCTGACATATTGAGGTTGACAAGAATAGTAGTGAGGGAGACAGGGGACCAAAATGGAGCATGTTTTTATATTATTTTATCATTCATGTTTTCTTCTAAGTTCATCCAGGATATGTGGCGCCCACAAAATCCTGACACGTGGAGAAACATGGAAAGGTGTTTTTCAGCTTTGACTTTCCCTTGCCATATAACTTACAGACTAAGACTTACTTCAAGGCTACGAAAGTCAGAATAAGAATTCATTTAAGCCCTATGGTAATCAAAAAATCGTCAGATTAAGAATGCAAAAGTACCCAAACTTAAATCGTGATGAAAAACAAATTTCCTTTGAATTTTCTGCGTTGTCGACCATATAATTACGAGGGCGGGGTCTGGAAAGGTCTGATAAACACCTAGAACAAAAATGATATTAAAGCAACTGATATAATCACAAGAAAGAACATACGAGTATATAAGAACATAAGTTACCTTCATAACGCTGCTACTCGTATGTTATTTCTTGTGGTTATCTGCTTTAATCTCATTTTTGTTTTAGGTATTTATCAGAACTTTCCAGACCCCCCCCCCTCGTATTGTGGTGCTCCTGTGCAACCAGCCAACCTATTATAAGAGGTTGTTTCTTTTAAGGCGTTTAAACATACTTTGTGTCTGATGGAATGGAAGTAGTTCTCGATATCTAATTGCTGAGATCTTTCTGGCTCAAACGTATCTTTGAATTATATGAGTTCGTAGTGAGTCCAGGCAGAGCTAATAGTCTTAAAGAGAATTCGAGTTCATATTCTTGATGTGATTTATTATAACGATGAAACTTACTGATTAAAGCTTACTGGTACTTACATTATTCTCAACACTCCCGCTGTAAATGTTAGGCTGTAGCTATAAGCAACAGCAAAATAGCACTGGCAGGGACACCTTGCCATTAGTCTCTATGATTAATTTAACACCTATCGCATAACGATTGTATTTTATAAACAGATATGTTACCGTCAATAGTAGTTAGGAAACGGTGGAAGAATTTTGCAGCTATAAAAATAAGAATATTTGAGTTTTTAGGATATCTATATAACTTGATTATATAGTTTAACGATACATTATGAAAAATTATGGAGACAACTGCCGCGTTAGAGCAAAATTTTAGTTTAATATAAATATAAACCAAAATGAACACTCGACGTTTCGATCTTCATATCAAGGTCATTATCTGGAGCATACACATATATGCTGGAAACTAAGTAGGCTGAATGTGTGCCATCCAAATTCTTGGAATTTTTTTGGCATCATTATTGTTGAGATTAGGGTGGTTAATCAGAATTTCACAGGCTTCTTTAAATTTTCTTTCATACCAGGTTTTTGTAAAGAGTGGGTAATAGAAAAGTAAGAGCATGGTATGAAAGAAAATGCATGTACTTTTCCAATCTCGATTGGAAAAGTACCCACTCTTTACAAAACCTCGTATGAAAGAAAATTTAAAGAAGCCTGTGAAATTCTGATTAACCACCCTAATCTCAACAATAATGGTGGCATAAAAATTCCAAGAATTTGGATGGCACATATTCAGCCTACTTAGTTTCCAGCATACTTTAGGACTTTAAGCAATTGTCAGCTTGTGTTGGAAACTATTCCATACCAATTGGATTTATATGTATAATCACATAGTTTAGTTTATACCGTGTTAGAGCAAAACTAAGGTTTTGGTCTAACACGGTAGTTGTCTCCATAATTTTTCATAATGTATTCTGATCACCATGCAAGCATGAAAGAAAGGATAGTTTAACGATGATTAATTATAATATATGTGAAACTGTTAACTGAGAAAGACTGAAGATATAATGCAAGTTTTTAAGATAATCATTACAGTCAGCCTTGAACTCAATTTCTGGAAACCCATATTTTGTTTGTGACTACTATCTTCTGAGAGTTTCCTTGCGTTTCAAGTTATTTATGAAAATAGTACCCGGATCTCTGTTTCCCGTCGAAAGAGCATTAATTAACTATTGATCATAAATCATAATATGAAACCTTACACATATATTGTAGAAATAACTTTTTGTGCTTAAATTATTATTTTAAAAATTGGCTGCATTATAGACACTTCGTTTACATTATATCTCATTTTCGAGTATTAAAAATTGTTTCGTCTACCTTAAATTAGCTAAATCCAGCAAAGAGATACTCACATTTGATTGAGACTGAAATGAAGGTATTTATCGTAAATTCGTGTTTACATATCAACAGTATAATAAATAATAAAAAAACTTTCGAAACTACGAAAGGCTGTAAACCTCTAGCTGACTGCTACTCTGAGCGAACCTATCTCATATCCTCGATGACATTTCCTTTAGTAAGCTTAATGTACTGAATATTGTACAAGTGGCAAAGTCGCAGTGATCTGTTCAGCATTCTTTCGGTCTTTATTATTTCCAAACCTCCTTAGCGTTACGACACTGATTGCGGGAGGCCAAACTCTTTAGATCACCATACCTTACCTTGAACGCATTTAGCGTTGGAGTATTCACCACCCACTCCAGAACGTGTTTCATTCATTCACCAATCTCCATACAAAAAATTTACATCTGTACTCGCGTGACCCTTTATGTAGTTTCAGGCAATTACTCCCCATTCCCTCACTAGTTGTTAATCTGTGCAATATTTTCCCTTTATTTAGTTGATAAGCTCCTCTCTCTAAATTAATCATACTGTATTGCCTCATCTCGTCCTGTCTGGTAAGCTCTTCAGAGCACATCCCCTCACTTTATTTTCTCTCAGTTAATTCTGACCAACGTTTTTAAGCCGAGACATGTTTCAGCTTAGAGCTAATGGACCAGCAAATATTTTATTGGAACTTATACTGATGTGTCTATTAAATTGACAAAATATTTAAAAATTAAAAAAAAAAAATTATATATATATATATATACAGGGTGTTCGGGATAAATTTGACATATTTATAATTAATTATATTTTTCCGTAAGTTACATGTATTAACACACACTTCTCTTCATTTAAAAGTTTGGACCCTTCTTCATTCATATACAAGATGTCAGAAAGGATGGATAGCTGGAATCCACCTGAATCATGGAAGAGAATAACTTGTATCATGATGATTCGTGCCCGCCATCAAAATAAGGATATTACGACTGCTGCCCAATGCTCCCTGAATACAGTAAAAACAATCAGGCATGAACTAGAGACTTGCAATGGTGACTACGAGGATGTAGCAAGAAGAAAGATCCCTAGCAGACGATCTGATTGCGTTCGTACAGCAGAATTCCTCGCAAATCTGCAGGAACAGGTGTTGAAGAACCCTGGCATTTGAAATCGGGCTTTGTTCGTGGAGTTGCTAACTGTAGTCAAGCCCTGGATAACAAGGGTAGCCAATGGTAGGCCGTATGTATGGCAGCAGGATTCGGCCCCTTGCCACACCTCTGGGAAAAGTCAAAAATGGTTGTCTGAAAATTTCGACGACTTCACCAGTCCAAATGTTTGGCCTCCAAACTCCCCAGACCTTAACCCCATGGATTATTTTGTATGGGGCGCAGTTGAAAAAGACACCAATCGCACCTCCAGTAATACAAAAGCCCAGTTAATGGATAAAATTAAAACAGTTTTTGCGGCCCTTCCCAGGGAGACTGTAGCATCAGCTTGTTCGAGGTTCCGAAGCAGAATTGAAGCTGTGATCGATGCTAATGGTGGTTATTTTGAGTAAATCTTGTTGATAGTATTGTAATTAACTCTGCCTGTAATGTTTTTTTGTCAATTCATTAAATTTAATAGATACAAAGAAGATTTTCTTTTTCCTTACGAAACTGTCAAATTTATCCCGAACACCCTGTATATATATATAAAGTTGAAGCATTTGTACCATTCCGAAAAGTGAGAATAAAGTTCACATGATTTATTTATTTTTATTTTTTAATGCTGAGCCCATACACCAGAAACTGGTTGATCAACCTATAATACTTTAGTACCATATATGGGTAGTGGGTTGGGAAAGGAGGAACTTATTTACATTTGATCTAAAAGAATGCGTATTGTATTCCTGAGGAAATATAACAGGGGGTAGACTGTTCCACAATACAGCAGTTGCAGGGATAAAGGAGGAGGAAAAGAAACCTGCTCTGTGGGTTTCAAGGTGCACTGTGAAGGGATTTTGAGCAGCAGCTGCATGTGTTCCAACGTGCTTAGTAGTAAGTGGGGGAATTATTGGTGCTATTTCAGATGAACATTGCCCATGGAAATAATTGTAGAATATACATATTGAACAAACCAAACGTCTCTGTGAAAGTGGGGAGAATGAGTTGGTAAGAAATGGGTCATTAATAAGTCTAATTGCTCTCCTCTGTATTGAGTCAAGCATTTTGAGGGAGCTTTTAGGAGCCCAACCTCATATGTGAGAGCGTATTTATTAGCTGAGCGGATTTGCGATTTCTATAAAGTTAACAGCTGTTCAGGGGTGAAGTAACGTCTTGAGCAAAAGAGAAATCCTAGTTTTTTAGAAGCTGAGGATGCAATGTTAGTGATGTGTTTATGCCAGGAGAGTTTGATGTGAGGGTAATTCAAAGAAGAGAGATCTCAAACTGTCTGGAAAATTGGGTATCGTCAGTAGTAGGGTAGGCGCTTTTGACAAGATGAAGATGAGATAAGGAATCATGATGTGATTGGTTGTTCAGATGATGACGTCATTGTGTGTGTGTGACGCCATGAGATTTGAATGTCTGGAATTTCCCTGGGGGTATATGTGTGCATGAGGTCAGGTCGTGTGTTTTGGTTCGCGTATGGAATTGTGGGTATGGTAGGCGCTTTTGACGAGATCAAGATAAGATAAGGAATCGTGACGTGATTGGTTGATAAGATGATGGGGTTTTTGTGTATGTGACATCATGTGTTTGGAATTTTTCTGGAACATATGTGGCAGTGACGTCACGTTTGTTTTGTTCGCATATGGAATTGTGGGTGATGTTTAGAGATACGGATTCGTGTCGTGATTGGTGGGGCACTATGAACAAAATAGAGGTAGGGTGAATGGGGGAAGCATGCCCGTGTCCTGGATGTGTGCTGTTATCAGATGAAGATTAGTGACGTAATTTGTTTGTTGTGAATAAGTGATGTTATTGATTTGAATGGAAAAGGTTAGAGATAACGATTCGTGTTGTGATTGGTGGGACACTCTGAACAAAATAGGAGTAGAGTGAATGGGGGAAGCATGTCCATGTCTTGGATGTGTGTTGTAATGAGTTGTAGATAAGTAAATGGTTTGCATATGGCATTATGGGTGATGGATAGTGATAAGATAAAGTTTGGAATGTTTGGAATTTCGCTGGGGGACCCCCCTTCTGTCAGGGACATCATGTGGTGTGTTTGGTTTGCATATAGAATTGTGGGTAATTTTAGAGATAAGGAATTGTGACGTTATGTATTTAGAAATTTCAGGGGAACATATGTCACTGATATCACATGGTGTTTTGGTTTGCCAATGGAATTGTAGGCTATGTTTTTGAGATAAGATATCTTGGAATTTTCCCAGGGTGACAAACATCCGTCATTGTCGTCAAGTTTTGTGTTTGGTTGTCTATAGATGGCAGTACTAATTTTCCAATACAGTTTGGGGTATTTCTTTCTTGTTAAAAGACTGTGGGAATTCTTAGAGTATAGTAGAATCTAGTGGCGGCAGCGTTTAGACATTTCTGAATAATTATATGCTGATGTCACTTAACCATAAACATTAGACATGAAACATCACTAATGTATCCCATGGTAATACTTTAATATATGTACCCTATGATTATTCTTATGAAAAAAAAGCTATTCAGTATTAGAATTAGAATTGCACTTACCAAAACATACGATCACAGGTCATTGAAATTATAAATATCACATGCTATATTTAAGTTAAACAAAAAATATTAACTTACAGAATATGGCATCTTTGAACTATCGAGGTTTTCTGAATATTCCAAATTGTTGATTTTTAACATATATTCACACCACAAAACACACAAATACAAGGTCTGAAATGCAGTTGACTCTTTTTCCTTATAGTTACTATGTGGTTCGTTTATTTCCTACACTCATGGTGGCTCAATCTATGTTGTTGTTTTTTTCCCACAGTAGCTCATTATGTCTTGTCATGGCTAATATCCGCCAGTGACCTGTATGTGCCAAATTGTTGTGAACTTTTCTGACTGGGGGATTGGAATTCTACTGGTCTTCTTACTTGAGAGTTTGATAATACTTCCCACACAACAATCCAAACTTCATCTTTTTCATGACTCAAATCCCCCCTTTGATGTTTTGTGCAGTATGATCAGTTTGGGGTTTGAGTATGTGAACGAAATGTTTACAGATAATTCAAACATTGTCAATAGGTAGCATTAGACGATTTTCTAAAATAATTAATTACAGGATATCAGTTTCCCCAGTTTTTTCTCTTCTTTTCTACACCAACCTTTTTTAAACGTTTGATAACGTGCTGGGTTAAAATATCTACAGTCTCTGTAAAATAACCAAATTCTAAAAGTCGTACTTTAAGTACGACTGTTTTTTCTAGTCTGTTGGAGGTATCTACATATATAATAACAAAATTGTCACTTTTTAGTTCATTTGTACTTTATTCAATTCCGTTATTTGCTATGGTTTCTGTTTTTAATTCCCCCAACACTAGAATGTATGGGTGGTAAAGTTGTGAAATAACTTTCGACTCGCACTCAAGTCACTTGATTTTAACTTTTATTATGTACAGTTGTGTGAAAAGAAAAGAAAAAATGTACCTTTCCTTTTTTTTGAAAGCACCATATTGCTGCCTATTTCTTTTTGTTACCTTGCTATGAACATTCATTTATCATGTCTTCTCATTCCCCAAACTTGTGTTGGAAAGAAAGCAAGCAAGAAAGAAAAATTGTAAAGAAAAATAAAATGTTTAGCTTCAAATAACTATTTTGAAATCACAGCAAGCAAGAAATTCATCAGCTTTTCAAAGTTTGGAAATTCATACCCATATTGTTTTCATCATTTGGTATTATTTAAATGAAGAATGGGTCTGGCTATTAAGTTTTTAATGTTTTTGATTTTTCTCTTCCAATGGCGAGTATTATTTGATATATACATGTTGATTCACTTGTTATCTGTATGCTACGACACCTTTTTATTTTCTCCAACAAACGTTTTAAGAGTTTAGTAACTTGATGGGTTAAAATATCTAATGTCTCTCTCTGTAAATAACCAAATTCTAACAGTCGTATTGTTAGAATTTGGTACGAGTGTTTTTTTCTAGTCTGGTGAAGGTATCTACAGATGTAACAAAATTGTTACTTTTCAGTTCATTTGTACTTTATTCACCAAACTACAATTCCCTTATTTGCTTTGGTCTCTGTTTTTAATTTCCCCAACACTAGAATGTATGGGTGGTAATGTTGTGAAATAAATTTCGACTTGCACTCAAGTCACTTGATTTTATCTGCACACTATGATACCTTTTCTCTACAGCAATCTTTTTAAGAGTTTTAGTAACATGTTGGGTTAAAATATCTACTGTCTCTCTCTGTAAAATAACCAAATTCTAACAGTCGTACTTTAAGTACGACTTTTTTTCTAGTCTGTTGGAGGTATCTACATATATAATAAATAAATTGTTACTTTTCAGGTGAAATATTCTCCACTAAAAGTCTGGCTATTAATTTAATACCCGATTTTTTTTGCTTCCAAGAGTTGACACACTTTCTTGAAATATTTGAGGGCTTGCATGAACAAATAAGACTTTTAATTCACTGAGTGGATTTTCAAAAAAAAAAAAGTCTCTGGTTAGTTTGTGGCAAGAAATTTCACAAGAAAAAAAATTCGTTCTCCTAATGGAATAGCATGTGTTGTCAAGTTTTGAAAAAAAAAAGTTTCGACTGCCAGTCATATGTTTTTAAACTTTTATCATGTACAAATATTTGAAAAGAAAAAAAAATGTACCTTCTTTTCTTTTCTACACCAAGCTTTTTTAAGAATTTGGTAACGTAATAGGTTAAAATATCTGCAGTCTCTCTGTAAAATAACCAAATTCTTATCTTACTTTGTGTGGGGAAAGGTAAAATTTGTATTTGTGTTATCTGGAGAGTACAAATCTTTTTTCTATACCAAAGTTTAAGAGTTTAAGTCACGTTTTGGGTTAAATTATCTGCTGTCTCTCTGTAATACCACCAAATTCTAACAGGGCGGATTTTCGAGTATGTGAATGAAATGTTTACATATAACTCAACCAATATCAATAGGTAGCATTAGACAAATTTCTAAATAATTAATTGCAGGATATCAGCTTTCCCATGTTCCTGGCATTAATTTAGCAGTAGTGATTTTTTTACAATAATTAAACAAAAAAAACGCGTTTTTTTTGCTCCTATGTTATCAGCATCAGTTAGAGGTGACATGACTAAAAGAAATCCGAAAACGGCGAGCTTGCTCATCTCCCCTTGGATGAGCAGACATCTTCTGGAGGAGAGGGAGGATGGGGGGAGCCTTGCAGAGAAGACCACTGTCAACCTCTCGACTGGTATCTATCACTGGAGTAAGAGAGTATATACAAGGATAGGAGTCAGTTCTAGTGCACAAATTTTCGGGACAACTGGAGGAATGCCATCAGGGACAGGAGACTATTTTGTATCTAATTTGGACAGTATTTTTCTGATCTCTTCCTGGCAAAAAGAATATAGGGACATTGTATGTTGGGCATCTGGGATGGTTGGGGGCATTTACTATTGTCAGTTACACATGCATTGGAAGCAAAGTGTGAAGCTAGGAGATTGGCTTTTTCTGTGGGTTATGATGCAATGAGACCATCTGGGTATGATAGGGGTGGGAATATTTTTTGCATATATTTTATGCTGGAGTATAAGCTCTAAAGGAGGATGGATTTCTTGCTTTGAGCCAGTTGTGGTATGTTTGGTTTTTCATTTGTATACCCTTGGCACATCTTTTGGGGAACCAAGGTTTAGTTAGGGAATGGCTGTTCAGAGTAGTGTGGGGGATGTATGTTTCCATGCCAGTGAGAATTAATTTGGTGATAAGTTTGGTGCATGTGGTTGGGTTGGAAGGCCGGGAACAATAGTCCAACCATTGGAATGAGGCACAGAAGTTGCAGAGGCTGTCCCACTTGCACTGTTATAATGCCAAACTACTCTCATGCGTGAGTGGATGAGTAAGCATTGTTGCATGGGGGGATGAGCACTAGATTGTGATCAGAATTACCTAGGGGCCCATTATATTCACTGTGAATTTGGAAGGGTTGTTGGTGAGGAAGAGATCTAGGGTGTTTGGGGGGTAGTTCGAGGTATCTGGTATTCTGGTTGGCATCTGAACAAGTAGTGTAAGGTCGTCAGTGACAACAAATATTTCAGCATCTCTGTCTGCAAGATCTGTACACCTGGAGGAGGAAAGCCAGTTGGTGTTGTGGACATTAAAATCTCCCAGGAGGATGATTTCGCTTTTGGGAAAGTGGGACTGGAGAAAATGAATTTTTATGCAAAATTTACATCAACTTATAAATTCGATCATTTATTTTATTTGCTTGAATAATGTCGAATTATTTGTAATGCAATTAGGGAGTTGGCAAAATTATTTGTTCTGGGGCCCAAGATGGATGGATAATGCGAAATTTTACCTAAAGTTATTTTAAAAATCAAATTGTCACTGGATAACCTCTAAAAGATTTCCAGTGCATTTTGATTAGTAAACAGAGTCCAAAAACACAAAAAATAATACAGATACAAGAATTTTCAAGAAAAATACTTTTATTGCTTCTACAACTTCGGTTACAGCAGTTAAGACATACTTCGATAGCGGGATGAAAAACCCTAGTTTCTGGGAGAAAAAACCCTGCTATCTCCGTATGATATCGGTTAGCTAACACTGAAAGACAACTATATGAACAATCCTTAGTCATGAGTAGAACTGAAGTTAGGTTTCTTCCGGTAGAAGGATGCGATGTATGGTCAATCATCTAACTGCTTTATGAAGCACGCATTTCTGGAAGCAGTTGCCAAAATATCGCCTTTTGTATTTGAGGAGAGTCTTCTGAATTCAGCTATGGAAATTCTTCCATGTTTGACTACAAATCTCTCTCTCTGTACCGGTAATAAAAAAAGGAAAAGAATTTATTATTCAACCGGATCTTTGGACGAGATTTCCCTTTCGGAAGGACACCAGCACGAACAATGAGTATCACTGTTTCCTCCCCTCCTAACGGGCAAACATATGCTGCACTGGTGGCCTCACCCCCATCGTCCGGATCCAGTTGTGCTGATCAATATTCAACTTAACCTACCTTACGTAGCTAATTGGCTCATGGCTGCCAGCTCAGAAGAGCGGCTCTACACGGACTGTAACACTGTGATGAACCCCTTCTGAATGGACACGTCAGATTTCAACTACACAAGACATTGTGTAGGAACAATTACCGTATCCTCCAACTCCTAACGACAAAGTTCGACTACAGCAGAGTGCTGTTCAGTTAAAAGCCAACGCGCCCATCGTTCATCACATTTTGGGCTTCTCAACGAATGAGAATGATCATCTTTAAACAAACAAAAACCAAAACAAAACACCTGAACATGACAATAAAAGAAAACCTATTCTAAAACCAATATCGAATTTCCTAATTAATACTTCAAAATATCATCAAGGGAAAATAAAAGCTAGATAAATAAATGAACTCTCTCATTAAAAATAACTTATAAAACTAACTTTCTCTTGTGTATTGTACACTAGGTACTCGTAACACCATTTACTCGAATGCAAGTTACCAGTCTAACATTGATCTGATTCTTTTCCTCTTTTTGCAAACTTCTCTAAATTCACTTGTGACATTGCAAATATATTTATCGCAGACTCAGCATTCTATCCTCCGATTGAAGAACTAATTACTGTGCTAAATGTGGTGTTCACTTTGTAATCTCAACAAAAGAACCCATACCATTGTAAGGGTTCTTTTGTTGTGAAAGTGAATTTTAGCTTTCCTATCAACAATGGAATGCATCGTATCTGAGGTATTTGTTGTTCAAACGATTGTTTCAACAGCAAATCAATAAGAATGATCCGTGTTTTATTTGTCATGGGTGTTTTTGTACCTCCCCATAATGCTATGGGGAGGTAGAAATGTATTTCTCTCCCCATAGCATTATTTTAGATTAGTCAAAAGCATCTCTAAGTTGAAGTTCAGGTACCCTTGCAACTGTGGTTAATATTTTTCAACCTTCTGCTCAACGCTTCCTTTTTCAGTGTGTTCTTAAAGCTTGTTAACACACACACAAAAAAAAATAAAAATAAATAAAGAATGCGACTTCTTCCTAGTGTTGGAAGAACAATACCTAAGTTTTCGCAGCTCAGTTGGGAGGGAATCTGCCTTCGATTTCAAAAATTTGGTTTGAATCTCGTTTCTAAAACTCAAGGAACACACACACACAGATATATTTTGACTAAAGGTAAGTTAGACAACCTCATAAGAAGTTTTTCCTAGCTGACGACGTTTTTCACCTCAGAAAACAGAAAAACCTGCTACACAACACAAAGATGCGAACATCAATTTAATAATTTTGGTCTCAATGCCTTAGTTGAGTGTTTCCCTAAAAATAACCAGGCAATTTTTTTTTTTTAATTTGATTACTTTATATATACTCCTATCCTTCAGGACGGGTTGAGTTCCCTAATGAGGGACTTACGACAAATTAATGTAGCCAGCTCGTCACTCCTCTGTTGCATCACCCTTAGGTGATGCAACAGAGGAGTGACTTCATGTGTAAATTCATGACTTCATGTGACTTCAGGAGTAAATTCATGACTGTAGGAGCGTGTGTGTGTGTGTGTGTGTCCACGGGCCGGTTTGCTTGTTCTGAGGGACTAAAAAAAAAATTGAGTTTCCGAGTGAAAAAATCCCCAACCTTAGTATCAGACGGGCTAACTCACCTTTAGTCGAAAGAGACCAGATAAAGTTTCCTCAGATCATGTGACGAGAATCGAACCCAGGTCTTTCCGACTGAGCTACGGAGGCTCACTATATTTATACATATTATGTATAATATTTATATATATATGTATAATATATTATTTTATATGTAAAGTAATGAATTTTTTTTAAAAAAAGTGCCTGATTTTCCTGACATATTTGTCGCTATGATGTTGCAGATGAGTGCGAGTGCAGGCCTATTCAATAAGTTTCCAATAACTGTGATGTCTTAGACAATGTTTAAGCCAAGCTGGTCAAGAGCTAAGACATCTCCGATGATCGTCCGATCGAGACGTGGAACACACACACAACACGGGAAGAAAGAAAATAGGGCTAGAAAGAGAGGAAGAGAGGGGACCAGTTAGTAGCCATAAATTGCAAAGAAGACACTAAGTTAAATCTAAATAAATACTCGGACCTCTCTCTCTCGCGCGCGACCCCTTCAGTTTTTGATGTGGATTTTGATTGCTTTTCCCAAAACACACTCGATTCAACAATTGATATCGCTACGTTAGTATCCTTACTCAAGGTTAAAGTGTTATCGAAACATACCGAATGGTTACGTGTATAGATTTGACCAATCATTATATTACGCCAGAAATGTTTGTCCAGATGATGATGTGAGGAAATTATGAAATAATTTCTTCACATCATCATCTCGACAAACCATTTAAGTAAACCATTAAACCAGACACCACGAAGCGATTTTAAACGTCAATAATAATCACACGAGTTTCATCCAACATTTTCACAGATTTGTTTAAAAATGTGGCTGATGGCGAGATATCTGTTGGGGATTCAATGGTGGATCCACATTGGTGGTTACTAATTACTTGGTGGGCTGAAGACAGTAAGTTTGCAAATAGCATTCTGGCCTTTCAACGTCAAATTTTAAATCCTACACTGCAGCTGTTATGAGCTGCAGTGTAGGATTTAAAATGAATGGTGTTAGCAGAATGATGCGATCTGGTATTCTGGTAACTAGATGGACAGTATATATCGAATCATTACTAACAGCGAATAATGTGACAATATTTCTTCAGTGATCAGCAGAATAAAAGAATAATAATAAAAAAAAAAAACAGTCGAGTTGTGTTAACTGAAGTCGTTAAGAAAGACTACTTCAATGAGTAAATGGACTGCAGAAAAATCAACATCCAACAAAAAAAAAAAAAAAGTGAGAATTTGAAACCTGGCATTCTCTGACGTGGGATGTTAGATTCGATGAATACATAAATACCATTCTTTTGAACAAAGTATTCAATATATTTGGATGCCATATTGTATTGGATGGTGGATTCCATATAAATTTAACGAATCCTTTTTCATCCTCACTAATACTGCAATTATTTAATACCTTTCATGGTTAATGATAGAAAAGTCAGTTAAAGAGTTAACAAGGTTTAGGTGAATGATTCACAAATATGTCATCCACACAAAATGAACTAAATCTCATAGAGGCTTCTATAATTATTGTACGTCCGCAATTCATAGAACCCGGTCTGGGCAAATTGCCAAGAATAGTCAATTCATACTGAAGGTAAGAAACAAATAAAGGTTGTACGAATTGGTCACCAGCACGCGAAACGAAATCACGTACTTTATACGTAAAATTTTCCAACCTTTTTATAAGCAAAATAGTTACCACTTTAAAAACTACAATGTTCTTAAAAGAAAAGTTGTTTCCGACGTGTAATAATAAAAAAAAAAACTCATCCCACAAGATGGATTGATTACCCTATTATGGGAATAGATTCTCCTTCTGACATGCGCACAAGTGTCGAAGGGTCCTCCATCTGTGGGCGTACAGTATTCTCCCCTCACATCGTACGCGACGCGACGGCTTACAATTAGAAGTAATGGCCAACGAAGAACTCTTTAAAATTGCAGAGGGGGCGCCATTGATATCTTATGCTGCACCTGTCTGGAAACATGCACTAAAATCAAAGAAAAACTGTCAAAGCTAAACAAAGGTCAACGCCTTATAGCCGCGAATAATTAAAGACTACAGGACGATATCTTTCGAGGCAGCTTGTGTTATGCAGCTCTAACACCGACCTGCCTGAAAATACGAGAATTCTTTCTTATGTATGAAGTCTTCCGGAAGATATAACGAAAATTATAATATTGATCCAAATTGCTACGAACGTCCGCTTCACTACAGTAGGTGGCCTCACCCAGCAAAGAGAACATATATTAAGGAGAAGGAAAGCTCAGGAAGTGACGAATTCCGTTTATATACACTGACAGAAGCAAAACCGGAGGGAACGTCGTTTGTTCTTTCATTGCATATAACAGGCAGTCCATTATACAAGAACGCTGCTCTAGACTGCATTATCTCTGTTCCCACAACCCAACGGTTGGGTATGCGCGTATGGGTGAACGCGAATACTGGGGTAACAGGAAATGAGAGAGCGGATCATCTGGCTAAAGAAGCGGCTAGAAACAAGTTACGAAGAGTACTCGAAATCTGCCATAAAAACACTTTCAGAAGAAAGAAGCCTAGACTTGTGGGAAGAAGAACGGAAAACATCAAAAAACGGATCAGCAACAAAAGAATTCTTGCCTAGCATCAGAAGCAAATTCCGGCTGAAAAAACACGCCATTTCTCCAGGTTTAACCACGACTAACGGCACATGGAAAACTAAGACACTACTTACACAGATTCCATATCCTGGAATCACCATCATGCATTTGTAGTTCACACCTTCAACAGTCTGTTGACCACATACTTTACGACTGTTAGCTCCTGGGCGCTATCCGGACGCCCCTAATACAACACGTCATCACTTCCGGAGACAAGTGGCCAGTGTCAAAACAGAGACTTATCGAAAAGTATTACTCAGAACTAATTAAATTTACCAATAAGATCAGTTTCCAGTCTTTGTAATAATAGATAGTTAATATGACTTCCGCTGGAGATGAGAGTGGAAGTCAGACAGTCTGGTAAGTGTATCCGAAAACACCGTTACTTTTGCTAATGTGGTTAGGCGCACTATCCTGCGGTTAAAACCGAGAACGGTATGGTAGTATCACATTAACTTCGGACATGGCCAGAAACAACACTGATCGATGCGAGAGGCATCGTCAAGTCCAATATACTGTTTACAGTAGGTAGTTCAAAACTTTCGGGTACTCTACTGAGTGCACTTGAATGCAGGCTGATTGAATGCTGTTTTGAATGAAGAAGAGCTTTAAAAAAAAGACGAAAGAAATACAATAAACATCATGCACAAAAACAATAAATAAAATACTTTTTCATCTATTTTACTAACATTTGGCTTCATTTCAAATAAATGATGTGCACCAACACAGAGTTTCTCAAACTTTGTATCTAAACCAGACTTGTTACTCTTATAACCCTCAACAGGTAGCCTCAGCACATCCACCTCAGTTATAACTACATTCTGTATTAATTAATTCCTTAAGAAGAAAGTTTCTTCACTGCCGATATATATGTTGTCAGATCTAATATTCCACATTAGTGTTTACTAAATCTAGAATCTCAATTCCTTACCTTTGGCGCATAATGAAAGGGTGGAAATGTAGGTTTAGCCATCCTCAAAATATCCTTACCACATTTGTTTTTCTTTGTGACTGTATCACTCTGGAAATTCCAGTAACTACTATGACCTCTTTGCTATATTATAACAAAGAGGTCATAGTAGTTATTGGAATTTCTAAACATGCAAATATTGTGATCATCATCCCTTTTGAGACCTCAGTGTTCACAGTTCAAACAAGCTTTCATTCTCTAACCATCATTTATCTCCAACCCTTGCATAATAAAAGGAAAATCACTTATCATATTCCCGGAAGCCAATGTATACTACTTCTGATTTTTCACTAGAAATATATTAGAAAATATTTTTCTTACCAATAAGTTTCCTAGTGAATATCATTCTACTCCCCCACACTCCCAATTGTGCATGAAATCTGTACACCTCTTCTATATCGCGTGTATGATGCCAGACAAGTACAAGCAGTTATACTTGTCTGGCATCTTCCCAACAGTAGAAGTAGGCTTATATCCTGCCCATTCCTAAAACGTAAGATGAAGTCAGCCTTCAAACTTTTGTACCATTGTCCAGTGGAGAAGACCGCCAATAGTCAGTTTCTTCACTACCTGAGGCTTGTAATTAATTAGTGATTTCCAATGTTTATTTTGTCACTCGTTTCACACTAGATTTCCTAACTACTTTATTCACGTTTGGGCGTGATTAACATTCTTAGAAACGGTCTAGAAATTTGACATGTCTAGGATAATGGATTGAGTCTATCATAGATATCCCCTTTCCAAGTTGCCAACTTTTGGGGTACTTTCAACCCTTTTGTAGTTGGATCATCAGTTTCCTCTGGTTTTTCGCTCGGTGTCATGGCAGATGGATTACTGTTTCTTTATATTGCCCACCGATTGTGGAATTGCTTTGGATAATGTACTTTTCCCCACAGTCTTCCTCCTGTACACTGTTAATCTTCTCTCATTGTATTCAAATCCATATTATAACTTTGCTAATAATAATAATAATAATACATCCACCTCCATTAGTACACTCCATTCTTCTTCTTCGTGTGACTAATCTTGTGAATCTCAAATAATTCAAACTTAAAATTATTTTGTAATCTATATCTTAAGCATTCTCCAATGGATGGAATAATCTATTGAATTTCATTGCTACCAAAACATAGTGCTATCTGATTTCTTGTGAGAAAGATCTCACTTCAAACCCCCTTACTTTTAATAATATTCATATCTCCAGTCCAGATCCATGGTCAAACAAATCACATCACGTCCCTAGTTTCAGCATTTAAGAACATTTGATATTCTTTTCTTCTCCAAACACCAATACTCACCAGTACAAATACTAAATCCTTTAAACTTGGCTGTTCTCATAATTTGTGGTAGTACACTAAAAAAATGCTTGTGCTATGCATACGAAAGCATTCCACTTAATAGATGATCCTTTTCTCTCACAGATTCTCTACATTCTCATAGATGCTTACTTTCTGCCTTATGTCATTTTTCTAGGTATTTTCATGGGTGTTGCTCGACCTAGCTGGTCACCATTACTCCTTTATTTTCCTCTAAACTTGTAAAAACATGAGCAACTGCTAATAAACATCCATACACAATTCACCTTTAAACTCATTGACCAGTTTTCTCATTTTCTTCTTTCATTCCATCCGTCTCTTTTCTTTCAGGCAGCCTTACCCATTCTTGAAATGACTAGAGTCTGTAGTTGTTCAAGAAACACATCATAACATCCTTCCTTTCCCGTTGGCCACTTGCCCACATACGTGCTCTAGGTTTTGCGACTGTTCATGTGTGAGATTGATAATGAATGAAAATTTTAATAGCAGATTACCTTTAAAGGTACCACACCTGTCCGAGAAACAAGATGCTAATGCAGATGCACAAGATAATGATTAATGGCGACAACAATACGAACGAATCTACAAATCTATCATGCATCATATGAATGGTGACGGAAGTGGAGTGATTTTTTGGGATGCGTTTCTCTGGAAGTCTTTGCCTTAGTGCCCGTAATTTAAGTATAAGGACTACATAGTGCAACTTATCTGAATAAAGGTTCATTTATGTTGGCCTTTTGTTCCTCATCAGAAAGGCAGTCGCTATTGCAGGAAATCATTGCTTTAATGACCGGTTTTCTCAGTCATCGGATTTTAATTCCATTAAGCATCTTTAGAACATTGTGGATCTCAGTAACAGGGATCCACCACCAGTGAATCCGATGAAACACTCAGTAATTCGTCATGTCTTCTGGGTTAGGATGCCGGTGGATTATTTCTGAAACTTCGTGGAGTTGATGCCCTAGTGTAGAGTTTCTCAAACTTTACATAGTGCAGGACTTTCGCCATTTTTTTTTTCGCCTATCACTTATACATACATATAAATATAGCCTGCCGGACTAAATAAATAGTCCGGCAGGCTATTTATTTGATCCTAAAACAGCTGATATTTTGTTGGTATTCTTTAAGTTGATATCGTTTAGGCATTTGTGCGTATTCGCGCACATATTATTAAACTTGAATAAACATTAATTGACATATTTATGTGACATATTTAAGTGTAAGTGACATATTTATGTCACTTACACTTAAATATGTCACATAAATTCCTGCAAGCACCTGTTCCTTTGGAAAAGCTACTTTGACGCTGTTGTCAAGGGTCTTCATGGTTCAGTGCTGTTAGTTTAGTTTCAACCAGGAGCGCGCCAGTAGTGTCCGGCGCCTGTGTGCAAAACTTTAGTTGGCACCCCTATACCCCTCCCCAATAAAAAATCACTTTATAAAAACGAATCAGTGAGTTAAAATGAAATACGAAATATATTAATTATAAGTTTATTGAACAAAAAGCAGAAATTACAAAAAATGCAAAAAAAAGGGTACAAAAACTACAAAAATAATTTGAAAAAAAAAAAATAAAGTAAATAAATAATAGTGATTTACAAGTATAAATAGGAACATATTAAACATTATTGGTTAAAGAAATAAGTAAATAAATATTTAAGCAGAAAGAAAAATCATTTAGTGAATTGAACTTTTCTAGTTTTCATTAATAATATTATGTATATGAAGTTGATCCAAAATATCTGATTCTATTGATATAATGGCAAGGTTTGAAAGTCTCTGTCTTGTACCATTGTGGAACGCAAGTATTTTTTAATAATTTTAAGTTTAGAAAAGGACCGTTCCGCAGATGCTACAGATACCGGTAATGACAAAAGAATCCGAAGCGCAATTGTAAAGTTTGGATAAACTGTGATTAAGTCGTTTGAATAAATATACTGAATTATCTGATATTCCGGGTGATTATAAAATAACGTCAAGTGTTCAGAGCCCTCTAGCGAGTAATGTATTGGATGAAACACACCAATATTCAGTAGACGTACACAGTGGAACATGGGGATTCGATTTAACGAAAAAAAAATAGTACCAAAAGTCGCCAACAGGGAAAATTTTGGCGCTGTTTACCGAGTAAAATGCATTAATTTGCATTATCGCGTTTCTTGTGAGCGATCATGCAATAAAAGGCCTGTGAGATTTCTTATCATTCGTAGACGAACTGCTTTTCGAAGCCTCTTACCTTACGTGAGTGCTTTGTTAGTCAAACTCTATTATCAGCGGAACAATAATGCCAGTGCTTGTCTTCGTGATTTTCGGCGTATGAAAAATTTACAAAAAGGACCGATTAGCGTAACAAACTTACGAAAACTGATTCGGCGATTTGAAACTACTGGAACTCTAGCAGTGCAGGTAGGCAGGGGACGCAAACCAATCAATCACCAACAAGTTAAACAAGTTGCAACTGCTATTGTGGAACAGGAGATGACGAGTGTGCAGGGTACCAGCAGTGCACGAACAATATCCCGGCAAACGGATATCACATACACAACGGTGTGGAAAATCCTACATCAGATGTTGAAGTTTTACTCCTATAAAATCAGTCATGTTCAAGAATTGCGCCCTGGTGATGCAACCACACGAATCGACTTATCTTTGAGATTCTTAGCGTGCATGGAAGTGGATGATGAATGGCCGTGGCAGATTTTATGGAGTGACGAAGCGCACTTTTATTTGAACGGCGATATTAACACACGCAACTGTCGCATTTGGGCTGCAATTAATCCGCACGTGTGTCTGCAGATGCCTATCCGCTCGCCCAAAGTCACAGTGTGGTGCGGATTTACGACATCTTTTATCATCGGTCCATACTTTTACGAGGAAAATCGCCAAAATCGATCAATGACCTGTTCCGTCAATGATAACAGGTATGCCAATATGCTACAGAACTTTGTGATTCCACAACTGCAGCAAAGAGGATGTCTCGATTCGACCATCGTCATGCAGGATGGTGCACCACTCCACATCGGTCTTCAGGTACAGCGTGTTTTTGCGACAACATTTCTCTGACAGAAGAATCATTAGTCGTGCATTTCCCAAGCCATGGCCACCGAGATCGCCTGATCTCAATCCTTGTGACTTTTATCTGTGGGGATTTCTTAAAAGCATTGTGTATCAAGGACATATACCCGATATTCCAACTTTGAAAGATCGAATACCCGTGAGACAAATCAATTCCGATATGTTGCGAGCCACTTTGGAAAATGTCGTGCACCGTATGCAGTTCCTGGAACATCAGAATGGTGGTCATATTGAACCTCATTTGTAATTAACAATAAACGTCATGAAATTGATGTGTGCTGTCTCTCATTTGCCATTCATTAGTCACACCTACTGAAATTAATTTGGCAGCGCCAAAATTTTCCCTGTTGGCGACTTTTGGTACTATTTTTTTTCGTTAAATCGAATCCCCAGGTTCCACTGTGTACGTCTACCGAATATTGATGTGTTTCGTCCAATACATTACTCGCTAGAGGGCTCTGAACACTTGACGTTAGTTAACCATCTTCACGAAATTTGACACGCAGTGAAATTTCTTCGCATAAATCGTCTGTGTCAATGTCTGAATGATTCTCATGTGTTAATTTTTGTCGTAACTTTTTACAACAAGATAATAAATATTCTTTCTTTCGTGAAGTACTTAACAAATACAAAAACTGAAAGGAATTCATATGCTCTTTTAATAAAGTAAATCTTTCCTTCAAAGATTGTAATATTTGATCCATTATGCAGAGAAAAAAAATTACTTTAAATGAAATTTCAGCATCTACTATAGTTTCATTTTCATGTTCGTAATCAAATTATGTTGTCTTTTTACGTCGCCTTAGTGGTCTACTACTCTACTACAGTATACAGTTTCTGCATCAACTTTTGCTGCATTTTATTTTAGCTTTCTATTATTATTTATTATTACTATCGTTAATTTTAGCTTTCTACAATTTCTTCAGTGGCGAATTCTCCATGCTTGCTATGCTTACTGCGCAAGCTCATTAAATGAGAAAGAAGTAATATTTATTTGTTAATAAATGCATGCATTTATAAGCATTCCATTTAGGCTTTTATTTTTGTAGACAGAAGGCGTTTTAAGCTTCAGCCGCAATAATTGAACTTTGATTTCATGCGCGCGCATAGCCATTTCCGCTTCCTTCACGTCGTCTTAAACACAAGGCCACACGCAGTCAGAGTAGCCCTAGCCAGTGAGCTTCAGCCAGCCTTTACAAGTGTGCGTGTTGCTTGGGAAAATTAAGTTACAACCAACTTTTTATGACGATGTTATTGACCAGTTCATAAAGAAGAACTGTAAGGTAGAATTTGTATTCAAGTAGCTAAATTGAAAAAGATAGAATATCATTTGTAAAATAAATGTTTGTATAATTAAATGTACATACATTTTTAAATATATATAGTTTTAAATGGTCAATAATTCATTATTCCGCTAATCAGACTTCAATCACGCCTCTCACTCACTGAAAACGATAACAAGAGCAAGGTGAATTTCAAGACCAGCATTCGGCCTTGAATTTCTTTGAAAGTTCAGACCTATAATCATTTAAAAATTCATTTAGATCATTCAATGCATCTAAAGTGAGTTGGAGATTCATAGATGAAGACTACAGTATTTTGCTGACAAAATTCACTTTATTTAAAATATCATACCAAAATCTTTGGCGCCTTTACTATCCTGGCGCCTGTGTGCGTCGCACACATTGTACATATGGCCGGCGCGCCCCTGGTTTCAACAGACTGACCACACGCTCACCAGAACTGGCATCGGTTTATATCCAGTACATGCGTGGAAAGGCTTATGTGTTGGCAATACATGTTAATTTATTTTCACGGTATTGATTACAACGAAGAATGATAAGAAAATAATTAATATTTATTAGCTTATTAGCTGGTATTATATCGAGCATCTTCAGAGCACAAGAACAGTTTGTCACAGTACAAGAAACAACAACAATTTGGTATAACAGTGGGACTAGTTTAAAAAATTATGAAGGACAACATAAGGAACTAAACTCCTAATTAGGCGCCATTTAAATTGGACAAAGTGAAAACAACCCAGATTTTTGGTAAATTTATACAGCCATATTTGTTGAGGTTTGGAGTATGTTTTAAAGTTGCTGTTGATTCCAAAAACAATCTCTCTGACTTATAATGACTTCTGTGTGGCATTTTTGTTTTCTTTCATTTGATCCTGTGTGCAGGGGTATCCAGGATATAGTCTTCTAGACCCGACTTGCCATAACGATATTGCCGGATGTATTTTTTATGTTCACCAGGGTGGATGTCACTATTTCTTCCTGTCTGTATGTCCATAGTGAGCCAGGTCAGAAGAACAGGGCACTTTATATCTAAACTCCTGGATCTGATAAAGAAGAAAGTTTATCCTTAGGTGAACAGATGAGAGTTTCCAATTTGACATATGGTTTGAATATGGTGCATAGCGCTGATATTTATTAAGCACTCTAGATATCTTTTGAGATGTGCCCATAATGTATGGGATGGTAACAGATTTGTTGTAGTGTCGTGTGATACGCAATGGAGGGGATTTTTGAGGAGCATTTAGTATTTTTTTCTATCCTATGGGGATTTATAGCCATTGGTTGGTTAAGAAAGTGTTGTTTTTTAGCTATTGGCTAAGAAAGAATTGATTTTTTTTGTTGTTGTTGTTGTTGTTATGCACTTTGTCAACGAGAAAGTTTTTTAAGTTTATGTTTAGAATAGATCAGTGTTACACTTAGAAACATATTTCCATATTATGTTAAAGTTCCTGAATATTAAAACAACAATAATAAAGCCTAAATATAAACATAATAGCATTTGATCTACGAAATACAAGTTGGTACATTTGTTTTCTTTTGTGGAGTGCGAAGATGTGCAACGTGCAAAGAAAAAATGAAAACAAATTCCTTTATATAAATACGCTTGTCATAGGCTCTTCGCTTTTGGATATTAATGGCGTGGTTCCGATCCACAGGGCCTCATTGCCAGGTGATCCGAAGAAGAGAACGGCGCCAAGGAAGAGGATTCGTTGGAGAATTAATTCTGTAACAGGCTTTGGTAGTATGCTTTGTAGATTGTCATTCCAGTTGCAACGACAATCTCCAAATATCATTTACGATTTCAGTGGTGAAAAAATCATCCCAAATCACCATGAATCCTTAGAAATTAATTAATTAAACAAATCTTTGCTCAAAAGAGACTGTGATAAATTATTAGAAGAGTGAAGGGAAAAACAATAAGAACTTAATTCATATGGAAAACATTGGAAGGTCTTATGCAAGTATTTAAATATTTATATATTTTGAGAACTGATGTGTTCAAGTTTCCTGTTTGTTGCAGGCGGAAAAATCCTAATTATCAGGAGAAAAACTCCGTTTTTTGTTCTCATTTCAGACTGGTTCAATTCTTTACGTCTATGGCTGGGTTCAAATGTAGAATTCTTCCATTCAGGTGACGAAATCGTTGCTCCACGAAAGCTTTTATCAGTATAAAAGACTAAAAAAAATAGTTGTGCAATTATTTTTCTAGTCTTTTATACTGGAAAAATAATTGTTCAACTTTGGGTCACCCTGATAAGGAAAACGTCACTTCATTTGTAATCTCATGAATATCCTGTCAAGAAACTGCTGATTGTGACACCAATGACCTCCAATTCCTGATATGACACGATGCCCATCCTGATGCAGTAGCTCAAGGTTAATTTCACTTTCGCACGTTAGTAAAACTGTCGGTTGCATGAATAAAATAATTTTATTAAGCATTCTCAAACGTTGATGATTTGATTAAACTACAACTTCTCACACAAACCTTTGCATGCCAGCATAACGTAAAATATAATATCCTAGATCATGAAGGTTATTTTCTTGATCATAAATTAGTAAATAATAATATTTGGTTAACCGATCAAGTGTTGATCAATTTTATTATTAACTGAACCAACTAGTTTCGCCACACTTATCTGTTGGCATCTTCAGGGCACTTACATATAGGTTTAAACACTCTCATAATTATGCGTAACTGCAAAACTGACAAGAATAAAAACTGACTAGAATAAAACTGACTAGACAAATAAAATAGTATCGAACGTGAGTGAAACACGTATCGCGTGTACAAGATCAGCTAGCTGTTGCTGGAGTTTATAATATTCCATGCTCATGTGGCTCTAATTACATCGGACAGACTTCGAGAAGCCTCGAAATCAGGCAAAAGGAGCACATTGGCTATGTCAAAAACAACAGACAGGACATTTCTGGCCTATCGTCTCATTTCTCCACAACTAACCATGTCATCGAGTGGGACAAAAGCTGTTCCCCTTACTTAGAGGAAGATTACCATTCAAGAATTTTCAAAGAAGCAGCCACAGTCGCCCGTTCTACTGTGAACCTTAACAGAAATCAAGGCCTAACACTCCCAGAGATATGGAAAACCCTAATCAGAACCTTAAAAACGGAAGAAATGAACTTTAATACAAACTACAGAAAGTTCCTCAGCAACAGCTAGCTGATCTTGTACACGCGATACGTGTTTCACTCACGTTCGATACTATTTTATTTGTAATTATTCTAGTCAGTTTTTATTCTAGTCAGTTTTGCAGTTACGCATAATTATGAGAGTGTTTAAACCTATATGTAAGTGCCCTGAAGATGCCAACAGATAAGTGTGGCGAAACTAGTTGGTTCAGTTAATAATAAAATTGATCAACACTTGATCGGTTAACCAAATATTATAATATCCTAGATGTTTATGATGAGATGTTTACTGTATGCATTTATGAATAAACACGTTTCTCGTATGTATATTTATACTTTAAAAACCTCTCATGTTACTATAAGTAATACTATAAATTCTAAATAATCGTCATATAGTTTTATTGTAATTATTCCCGCTGTGCTTTCTTAATTAAGTTACTGTTGGACTACACTTGAATTGAAGAATTAAACATTCAACATTATCTCGGTAGCAGACATGATTTCCTGTACAAAGCATCCTAACTTTTCCGGTTCGCTCCCCTTTCTTGATTTCCACTGCGCCGAACATGCGCTTACTTCCTAACCGTTCAACTTTATTGTATTCCGTAGACAATTGCAACGTTCCTCATCGCATATTTAGAATATCCGACTATTTGATGATGTGTGCAACTGTTTTATTCTCCCAGTTTATTTATAGTAATTCAAAATTATATAATACTTTTTATTAGTTTATATTTTAGTCGTGATTTTGATAACTGTTAAATAGAAGTCAGTTTTTAAAAGCTGAACACAAGTCCGTCCAGTATGAGCTTTCCTACCTTCCCCATAGAGGGCTAAGGCGATGATAGTCATTAAACAGTTAGTTGCCTTTATAAAGCGGTCGTCCATTCTTTGACCTTGACCTTCGCCAAGTCAGAAACATCGACAAGGTGACTCGCTAAATGTTACAACACCATTCTGGATTAGACATCCTTAGAGCAAATGAAGATCCCTCTGATTGCTCAATCTGTCACAAGCACATAATCAGGACAACAAACTTTGATATTTTGACAAATGCGTTCCGCCCTTTCTGCTAATGTTTTTAAGAGCTGGAGAAGGCGAAGAAACAAACACGTTTTGAACTTCTCAGAGGTTAATTGCAAAGCTGACGCCTGAATATTTTGGTTTCCACTGAGTAGTTTGGACTTTCCAGGCTTTTCCAGCTAACAGGCTTGATATGTGCATGTTAGGTGGAAAGGCCTGGATTTGGATTCCATATAGTGTAGTGTCAGCCGATTTGATACATAAGTGGCAGGATTTTTCCACCTTGAAATACGAGTTTTATCCTCTTCACAAAACAAGCAAACCTGCCTTAGAACACATGTAGTTTTGAAACATAATACAATGGACTCGGTTATTCTTAGCAACCAGGAGATAGTTCTAAAGCAAAAAAACCTCAGATAGACTAGGTTTTTTTTTTTTTTTTTTTCGTATGATGATACAATAGCCGTGAGCCCCTTTTAAGGGGAGGTTCGGGACCGGCATAGCTGACGAATCAGACCTATGGCTGGAGGGACTGTCTTAAGTATTCCTGACTAATCCATGTGTGTGCTCCGGGTTCTCCTGGCGGATGCCAGGAGGACGCTACCTGTCCGAATGTATGGTGCCAACTATGAAGTTTGGTGGAGGAGGCATCACGGTCTGGGAATTGGCCCCCTTGTTCCAGTGATAGGGAATCTTAACGCTGCGACCTATAATGATAGTCTAGACAATTCTTTGTTTTCAGCTCAGTGAGGTGTAATTCCTTGATCATCTTTCTGTCGTGGATTTTAGGCCAAGTAGCTTATTCCTGTCTCATGTCATCGCTTTCTTGGTCTCCCAATTCTTCTTTTTCCATTTATTTTATATTCATATAGTATTTTTGGCAGTCTGCTATTTTCCATTCGATTTAGATGTTCTTACATAATATAACAGTTAATTGGTTTTATATTCGGGGATTGTAAAATTTCTTCATTTATTCAGCTTTATGGCAACAGTTCGGCGAAGACCCTTTCCTGTATCAACACAATTCCCCCTTCCTCAGGGCGAGATCTGTGCAGAAATGATAAGATGGATGTTGACAACTTGATTAGCCCTCCCAGAGCCGTGATCTCAATCCCATCGAATGCTTATAGGATGAATTGAAGCACCAATTGCGAGCCACGCCACATCAGTGACCTACCTGACTAATGTTCTTCTGGAAGAATGGAAGGGAATTACCGCAGCAATGTAACAAAATAGTGGAAAGCCTTCTCAGAAGATTAAAGGCTGTTATAGCAGCAAAGGGTGGACCAACTCCACATGTGATGTCTTTTATATTTTCATATTAGAGTTGGGATGAGTAGGCATCCCGATATTTTTGATGAGTAGGGTAGGTTGCACCTTCACGTTTTTGTCGGCTGATAATGTTGCCAGCAGTTGATTGTCAGTTGTAGGCAACCTGGCATCAACGTATGTCACTAATTGTATAGACCTCTGATATGGTAACATGGCTTTCAAAGTCCATTAGCATTTCTCCACGTGCCATTTGCAGAATACAGCTGTGCGGTTACTTCTAGGTATATATATATATATCTGTTTGCCTTTAACAACAGTTAAATTTCGAAAGAATTTTGAAATAAATTCTATTTATTTCGAAATATTTATTTAGAAATCTTGAAATAATTATCCTTACATGGTACCTCAGCTGAGTCCCAACCCATATAGGGGAGACCACTCTATGCTACATTTCGCAAACATATTTTTGTCTAATTCCTTGAGTAGTCCAACCGTTTGCCTAAAATAATCCTATCTTTAATTATGTGACTTTAGTTACAAAGGAATTTATTTCATGCTATTAGCTTTATGGATAACCTATGGGAAGTGCCGTATTTTTTTTTTTTTTCCCTTTCAAATGGCACTTGCATTTAATGTGTTCGAATTCATGCTGGAACTACAGGAAACTGATAGAAGCAATTTAGTAGGCTATCAAGAGAGTAAGGTACTTGGTCATGAAATAAACGGATATATTTTAAGATTTTTTTTAAAAAAATATCACAGCTTTATATAGCTGAATTCGTGTCATCCATCTTCATTGACACAATTATTGCTAAGTTTAAGGGAGATGGTAAACCCCGTATTATTCTACAGCCGGATATGAAACTCGGATCGAAATCCTAGAGTTTCATGCCGAAAAAACTATAGGTCCATTTTACATTATCAGAGAATATTAAGGACAGTGACGGATCTTGCTCCACCTTTGCTCCGAGTTGCCCTGGTGTTGTACTACCCAAGTGATTACTTACACTTGGGCTCGCCGATAGTTTTTTCGGCATGAAACTCTAGGATTTCGATGGATTTCGATTCGAGTTTCATACCCGGCTGTAGAATAATACGGGATTTACCATCTCCCTTAAACTTAACTTATGTCGCCGATAAAATAGCCTTTTGGCTTGTTATAGTAGTAATAACAATTATTGCTATCATTAGAGGTAACGCTACTCTTAAAAATATATTAATAGTTTTTTAAGAACGAAAACACACACACACACACACACACACACACACACACACACACACACACACACACACACACACACACACACACACACACACACACACACAGATGAGAAGTAAAATTCACGTTTGCTTCTTGAACAAATGTGTATTCAGTTTTCAATTTCCATAGTCCAAGGCTTGAATTCCTCACTTATCTTATCATAAGACTACAGCGATATTTCCGATAACATCCATCTAATCTTATCTCCCTCCCTCTTGCATAACCCAGAGAAGTGAAGACAGGCATTTTCTTTGCTTTATAAATTTATATTACCTGTTTGAGGCCGTCTTGTAATGTCATACTGGCATCATGATGATAATGATAAAACTACGAAATAAATTAATGTAGAAAACTTCATTTAATGTAACAGTATAAAAACATCTCATAACTGATTAAATTAGTTATCAGATGTAATAATTACACAACTCTCTCTCACATACACACGTGAATGTGTTTGTCTTAATTGTTAATTATTAGATCTGATAATTAATTTAATCAGTTATGAGATGTTTTTATACTGTTACATTAAATGAAGTTTGCTACGTTAATGTATTTTGAGATTGTGACTGAGAATGGGAATGTACCTCAAGTTTGAATTTTAGTCAGACATTTAAAAGACAGATCTTTACCAGACTGCATGTGATATTTAAATACAAATAAATGTTTTACTGTACACTTAAATTTACTGCTTTAACCAAGGGAATCTTGATGTTTTACAAATTTTACATATTTCGAGAACTAAAATAATTTTGAATACGTGCGATGTTTTATTGTTTATATTTCTAAGAAATAAAGCAGTAATCTTATTATAGAACATTAAATATGCAGGACTTTTATCGGAATAAAAGTTTAAAAAATTCTTCAAATGAGAATAAACGAACAATGAAAAGAAAAATATTGAGGCCACTTCCCCGTGTTGATCACTTTTCATTTTAGCAGGCCCAGGGATCTCTACTAATACAATAGCGAACAAATTAATCCAAACAAGCTGAATTTTCGTTTTTGATTTTGGTTTCAGTTCACAATAATTTGAGTTTGGTTTGAGTTCACTATTTTGGTTGAGTGCTACTTGTTTTAACTATCTTGTTTAACTTGTTTTAACTATGTTTATTAATAATGTGCGTTTTTAA
Source organism: Typopeltis vanoorti (assembly GCF_054136105.1). Lineage (NCBI taxonomy): Eukaryota > Metazoa > Arthropoda > Arachnida > Uropygi > Thelyphonidae > Typopeltis > Typopeltis vanoorti. The sequence continues at coordinate 13,407,606 of NC_143559.1, read as the reverse complement.
TAGCGTAAACAAGTTGACATTCGTAGTGTTTTATTCATTTTGTGTAGCTATAAAATGGATACATCTCCAAGAAAGCGTTCAGAAATATGTACTCTTTCTCAGCACACATCCATGACTCAAGGACAAATTGTCGGTGAGTGTGGTGTTGGTTTGGGTACTGTTAATGCCACTTTAAAGAGGTTCAGGGATACATGTACCTTTTCTCCTGACAGAAAAGAAAAAGAAAATGTGGGCGAAAAAAGAAAACAAAACTACGCATACTCAGGATCGTTTACTAGTTAGGAAAAGCAAAATGAGTCCAAGATTGTCTGCTGTATACTTAAATAGAGACTTGGCAGCTAGTGGGATAAATATTTCTGACATGACAGTCCGTCGAAGATTGTTCGAAGCAGGAAAGACTGCCCACAAACCAAAAAGAAAACTGTTGACGAAGGTTATGCAGAAAAAGACATTCCAGTGGGTAAAAGTGTACAAAGATTGGACTGTTGAGAAGTGGAAGAAGGTGATATTCTCAAATGAGAGAATTTTCTCTCATCTGAGAGAAATAGGGTACTCGTACTCCAAGGAGAGCGAATACCCTATGTTCGCAAATCAGCAGATGAAAAGACTTCTCCCGTCCACAACAAGCTCCTAAACATCCACCTAATAAGATGTTCTTTTTAGGTGGATGTTTACCGTATTTGTTCGCTATGGTATGATGAAAATTGATCAATACATAAACATATTGGAGAGGTGAGTGGTCCCACAGATCCAAAAAGACGAAGAACTTATCTTCCGATGGGATCTCGCTCCATGCCACACTTCAAAAAAAGTGAAAGACTTCCTCAGAAATCACAACATGCAATTGCTTTGGCGACTAGGTAACTCTCCTGGCATTAACCCAACAGAAAATTTGTAGGGGCCATAGTGAAAAGAATGCAAAATTAAATCGCGATACAAAAGATAACTTAGTACAATCCATTATATAAGTATGGTTTCGAGATGCAGAAATATGAAAAATGTGTTCTGCGATGATAGAGTCCGTGCCTGAGCAAATTAATGAACTTATTAGGAACAGAGGAGCACATGAATTATTAGGTAAAGTTTTAATGTAATTTTTTACTTATTTATTTTGCAAAATTAAAATTTTTCTTTAAAATGTGAGTGTTCTAATTAATTTGTTCGCTACTAAAAGTCTAAAACCATTAAACTCTGAGTCGCATTGAAGTCTCTGATCCTGAAATAGGTAATGGTTTGCTTTAAGTTCCTTCGAAGATATTTAGTAGGCGACTCGGGTTACGGATGAAGCCTATTGCTGATGCATATTTATTGACAATTTGGTTTGTAAACTGTCGAAAAATATGAATACGGCAAAAACAGAGAACACCAGAATTGAAGAATAAGGCAAGTAGAAAGCGGTAGACTGGACAGACCGTGGCAACGTATTTTTCATGGTCACTTGTGACTCACTGTCCAGTGGCGTAGCTAGGCTTTTAGCGCCCTTGGCAAATTCGTACCTAAGCGCCTTTTATATTGTGACAATTTCGAAAATATCCTGCCACTGGCGCTCTTCTGACACCGGCTCCTTTGGCAACTGTCCCATTGCAAACGTTTCTACTTTTTGTCAGTGTCATTGAGCATGAATTTGCTATACTTCACCATGTGCTGGATTTGCAAGATTTATTCGACGGCAGCCCACAACTGTCAGTCTGCATAAGGATAATCCGCTAGTCTATCTATCTCTCCCTTCCATCAGCTTCAGACGGGTTGGATCTCCTCGTAATGAGGAGTCACAGCGAAATAATGCAGCCGTTACGCCACTCCTCTGCTGCATCCCTATTTGAGGTATTCATGACAGTAGTCCGTGTGTGTTCAGGGGGTCGGTTTGCCTGCTTGCGGGATGGAAAAAAAAAAACAGCTAAACTGGAGGAAAAACCCTACTAATCGCACGGCAATCCGCTAGTAGTAGTAGGTTATGATCTTAATAAAAGTCAGGCATGCAAAAGAAAACGTATTCATTTCATCGTAGGCATTATTTTAAGAAGTTGTATGAAAAATAAATCCTTTTCTGATCGCATCAGAGACACGTGAATTTTCTGTTTGTTTTGTTTCTGTTAATTTAACTTTAATTCAACATGAAGTTAGGATTTAGATAATTCTATTGTAACTAATTTACTGCGACGACCACCAACTTCACCTAAACGGTACCTGACTAATAATCTTCCCTCAGGGTCACCAGCCAAGTCATGTCCGCCGCAAGCTGCAAAGATAGACAAAAATGAATTACTGCAATGTTCTTTGAAATATCGTGAATATTTTCATCCTGCATATATAGGTATTACAGTCTGATTTTTAAAAAATGTCTAAGGACAAGAAATTAAAATGGAAATGTCCTAGTTGTAATAATACTTCTCCCAAAAATGACATCAAAGCTACAAGAAGGCTAAATACTAGCAGCGACGGTTCAACTAATGCATTAAATAAAGATGACGGGAAAGAGGAAGTGATATTTTCCCTAAGAAACTTCAGATATTAGAAAATCTAAATGCTATTGAAGTAGAAATTAAAGGCGATAAGAAGGGAATTGGAAGAATTATTTAAAGCTGAAATAAACGATTTGAAATCATCGCTGGAGTACAGCTTTACATGCATTCAGGATTTAAAAAACAAAGCCGAATTCAATGAAAACTAATCAAGGATTTGTGCACTAAAATCGCAGAACTAACAAACGAAAATAACATACTGAAAGCTTAAATGAACGAACTGAAATGGGAAGTTTATTGAAATTTAGCAGTACTCCAGGTTGAACAATATCGAAATAAACGGTTTACCAGAAGTTCGTAATGAAAATATTCATACTATAACTGAAAAATTGGTGAATCTACTTGGGGAAGACATCGTGCACGCCCATAGAATACCCACTAGCAGTAAAAGCCAGTTGTTATCCAATTAGTGAGCAAGAATATTAAAAGTAAATGGATGACGGAGGCAAGAAAACTCAACAAGATTACAGTTTGATGAACAGTTAAAACAGGCGCCCATCTATATAAACGATCACTTGACCAAACTTAATAAGCAACTTCATTATGAAGCAAAACAAAAGAGAGCGAGTGGTTCAGTCAAGTATGTATGGGTAAGAGACGGTAAAATGTCCATGAGGAAGGACGACAGCACAAAAGTGATACAGATAAAAACACCTGATGACCTCAATGAACACTGTCAAAGAAGTCAGTAAATCTAAATGTCACCTGTGAATAACTGCAACAATGAAGACCTAAATGGACTTAAGAGAGAGCACATGAATAAATTAGATCTTGGTGCAACTGTCAACTGTAAAAAACTATATAATCTGACCTCTGTAAAAAGTTTTTTGATACTATTTAAAAAGTCAATGATAATTTAATGTTACTTTTTATAGAAATCAAACCATATATAGATATACTAGTCTTAAATGAAATATGGATCAAACGACTTGAAATTGATCATGATTATAATCGTTCAGGCGGATTAATTCTGTACACTAGGAAAAATACTTTTAATGTTCATAAACTGGAATCAAATATGCATAGTGCTGAAACTGTAATGATTTATGGCACAGTAATGATTATACTTATATTTGCTATATATGTCGTGCTACAATGGCCCAGTTGATATATTTCTATCAGAGCTAAATAATGTCCTAAAGATCTTAAAATACGATAATGTCATACTAGTGGGAGATATAAATTTGGATTTATATAAGAATAATAGCAAAATTGAAGAATATAAAAAATATATTATCTGCACATCGGTTTCTTGCATACGTTGATGGCAATACGAGAGAACTGAACAGCTCAGTAAATTGTATTGATCATAAATTCATAAGAAACAAAAAGTTCAAACTAATGTTTGAACATCACTGTAAAAATTTCGCTAAATACTTAAAGAAAAATATAAAGCAGGCAAAATAACATTATTTCTTAACAAAATTTGAATTATATGAATAATAAAAGTAGAGAGTGGGGATTGGTTAACATGATAATTGGTAGTACAAAGCAGAAAACACGTGAATTCCCAAGGGGCAATGACATCACCGATGTACTTAACGAAATGAATAACCACTTTACAAACCATAGTTGTGATTTTGATCCTACAGAGAGGATAAAGTACGTGAGTCACCTGCCGTGGATTAAGAATTCCATGTATCTATATGCAATAAATGAAGATGAGGTAAAAGGTGTAGTAATCGAATTAAAAAAGCAAAAAAAATGGGTGTGACCATTTAAATATCGAAAATCTAAATATTATCAATAAACATAAGTTAAAGTTCTCTACATATATTATTAATATATCTTTTGAACATGGAAAATTTATACAGCACTTAAAGATCGCTTCAGTTATTCCGCTATTTAAAGGAGGGTAATAGAAATGAAATGAAAGATGAAATAGAATATAAAAGAATAAGAGCCATAGCTAAAAGAGAAGTCACAAAAAAGACATGAAGAATCATGGAACAAATTCGTTTCTAAATTAGAACATGATTTATATAAAATAAGACCCAATGTATATAAGATTCTGAAACACCTAAATGCAGATACCAAAGAAAACATAAAATTAAACACTGAATTGAAATAAGAAGAATTTCTAAATTTCTACACAGAATTGTGGACAGATAAATATTTTAAAAAAGACAACTGACAAACAATTAATGAAAATGAAAAGGAAATAAGTAAAGAAGAATTAGAAATCAGCCTGAAAGAAACAAGAAACGGAAAATCACCTGGAGAAGATAAACTAGGTTCAGAAATATATAAATACATAGGAATAAGATTCAAAGAAAGACTCTTATTATTTCTAAATAAAATTTACTCAACTGGTAACCTCCCAATAGAATGGAAAAAAGCAACTGTGATTCCTATCTTTAAAAAAGGAATAGAGATGACCCTAAAAACTATAGAGGTATCAGTATACTGAATACCTGTTACAAAATATATAGCAGAATTTTCAAAAATGAAAATTCTAATGAAATATTCCAAAAACTTTATTTTAGAAGTACAGAATGGATTTAGAAAAGGACGATCATGTATAGACCCAGCCTTTTGCCTAAAATTAATAATAGAGAAAAGAAGATAATACAATTTAGAAACACACATTGCATTTATTGACTTTGAAAAAGCATTTGACAAAGTTAAAAGAAACATATTATTTAACATATTAAAAGAAAGACAAATACCAAATAATATCCTAGAAGTTACCACAAGTATATATGAAAATAATCAAATACAAATAAGATTAAATCATGAGCTGTCATATACGAGAGAGATAAACCAATGGGTCCGACAGGGATGCCCCCTCTCAGCAACTCTCTTTAATATTTACCTAAATGAAATAATAATAAAATGGAATTAAAATTTCCATCAAGCTATTAAACTTTCTCCTACTGTGAACTGAAACACTCCTCTTTTTGCTGACGACCAAATAATAATTACAAATTCTGAAGAAAACTTACAGTAAGCTATTTTAGATCTAAATGAGATAGCCAAAGATTATGGTATGATAATATCAACAGAAAAATCAAGAACTATGGCCTTTAAAGGACAAGATCCAGCAAGAACTAAAATAGTAATAGATAACAAGATCTTAGAACAGGTGAATTCATTTAACTACCTGGGATGTACGATCACATATGAAAAAGATATAAACGTAAAAATTGCAAAATATTTAAAAATAACAGGTGTAATCAACTCTATATTTAAACCAAACCTAGTTCAAAAACAAACCAAACTAAAAGTATACAATACGTTAGCCCTACCAGTCTTATTGTGTGGGAGTGAAATTTGGACAATAAAACAAAAAGACAAACGAAGATTAACAACAGCAGAAATGAAGTTTATGAGAAACCCTGCAAAGTATACTCTATTTGATCACAAAAGAAACGAAGAAATTATGAAAGAATTAAACCAAGAATCAGTAATAGAAAAAATTAAAAAATATAAACATAAATAGATGGAACACGTTCAAAGAATGAAAATAGAAAGATTACCAAAACAAACCTTAAAGTACAAGCCATTAGGAAAAAGAAAATCAGGACTTCCTCTTAAAAGATTCAACGATTACTTCTAAGGCTGGAACAGGCCACGCTAGGCCTAAATCCTTTATATGCATGATGATGATGAATAGAAATGAAATAAAATATTACAGACCAATGTCTATCTATCCATAATCTCAAAGATTATTGAAATCCTAATAAAAAAACGATTAAATAGTTATCTAAATACCATATCTTTTTACTCATCTAATCAGTACGGGTTAGATCTGGGTTCAATACCGAAAAAGCACTATTGGAGTTCCATAAAACAGTTTGTAGTGGAATAAATAAAGGAATGTACACAGCAGTCGTTTCTCTTGATATTTCTAAGGCGTTCGACTGTGTTCATCATGAACTACTACTGAAAATGTCTAGGTACGGCATTAGAGGAGTTACGAATGACTGGTTCAGATCCTATCGTAATAATAGAAAACAATATACCAGTTACGACACATTTACAGCGCAACAAAAATAATAAAATACGGTGTCTCTCAAAGTTCGGTACTAGGACCCATTCTATTTTTAATATATGTTAATGATCTGTATAAATACAAACTTTTTTGGCAAAATATATCATTCGCTGATGATACAGCATTAGCAAACACCGGAACTACCCTTGAGGATTTTGAAAATTGCATCAACCATGATATGTTGAAACTAAATAAGTAGTTTAGCAATAATGGTCCTAAAATGAATACCTATAAAACCAGATATATGTACTTCGCGTTAACAGATAAGCTAGATCACAATATAACCATAAAATGGCAAGAAACGAAATGTAGTGATATACAAAATTGTGCAGGCTATTATGATAAAGTTACATCATTACGAACTTATTAACAATTTTCCTCCAAATTAATCTGCGATCTGTCAAGACTGCAACATTATCAGATCTTCTATTTCTGTCTTCTAAGTCACTTTTCCTCTCCCATGCTGTTTAAGTGACCATACCCCCAGAGATTAGCTATATTAAGACATTCCTGAATGCTAACAATGTCAAATTCTTTCCTAATATCCTAATTTTTAATACGATACTGCCATTGATGCCATTTGATCGGTCCCTTAATCTTTCTGAGAACGCTCATATCAGAGGTCTCTAGTCTTTGATCAAGTGTTTTATATCTAACCCAGCTCTCAGATCCATAAGTTAAAATTTATTAAAAACTTGTATACAGCTAATTTAGTGTTTTGATTAATATTTTTCTTATTCCATATAGATTTGTTCATCTGGCTCCCTACTATACCAACTTTACCAATTCTGCTGTCTATTTCCATATTTAATTTGCCATCTTTACTAAAAATTGTGCCTAAATAGCTGAAATGTTTTACTTGGTCTGTTGGTTCACAATTCAGGATACAGTTGAGGCTTTCAATGTTTCTGCCTATTTTCATTGTCTTCGTCTTGCTATTGCTGATTTTCATACCAAATTTATTACAACAGTTATTCAATTTAGTCAGGGAATCTTGCAGACTTGTAGTGATTTATTTAGAAGTATAACCTCATCTACATAACATGAAAAGCTGAGATTAATATCTCCAATTTTGATATCAGATTTAATACCACTTTACTTCATAATGTGATCCATATAGATAACGAATAGCAGTGGAGATAATTTGCACCCTTGTCGCGAACCTGATTTAACATCAAACCATCCTCCTATAGCCCCTTCAATTCTAACATCTGACTTACAGCTTAAACAGAGACTATGTATTGTTCGATATGATGTCCCGTTAATTTACACCATATAAGAGTAATCCAAAATTTTCCCAAAACATTTCTATATGTCTGGTAATCATTTTCTGCTCTGCTGTTTAGATCTTCAACAAGGACCAACTTTTCATTTTTCACTGTGCCAGCTGCCTTCTCTAATGCCTCGAAAAATTTCCCTATTTCTTCCTTAGTAGAAGCTTTCTGGGACCAGAAACACAAATAAGTTCTTATTGTTCTGTTCCACATTCTAATATTTTCCCACATCACTCTACTTGATCTTGCTTGCCATGATTTCTTATTGAATAGACCTCAAGGACACCCTCAAAGAGAGAGAGATTGAGACATTACTAGAAAATAGACCCTTTAACATCCACTTCTACTCATTTTATTTACTGTTGATGTCATAATTGTTTAACGTGGATTTCTATTAAAAGACTAAAAGAACCACATCGCTCTTAAGAGAGCAAACGAGCTCTCTTGCTTGAATTTTTTTTTATTAAAAAAAAAAAAAATCTGGAAATATAGTCACTTAAACCTGTTTTAGATAAAACTGTTCTCTGTTTGCCCTCCTCTGATAATAACGAATCACGTGGCAGAAGTTAAGCGACAAGTCTTGGAATAAAGATAAAGGTTTCGCTTTTTTTTTTTCTTTTTCTCTGCTTGCTCTCATAAAGAAATAACAGAACAATGGAAATTGCTTAAGGTGCAGCTGTTTGTCGTGACATCGCTAATAATGGCTTGATTCTCTTTATCGGCTTTTTCTGTCGGTTTGTACTTTATTTTTTTTAGACTCAATATAGGAAGGAATCAAATATCGCGCGGTAAGATGTATACAGGTGGCGTTAAATCCAGCTTAGGAATTCCTTTATCAGTGAATAATCCTAAAATATCAACTTGATTTACAGCCTCTAATCAAGAGTTATACTTTTTGATTACTAAGAAACAAATCTTAACTCTACTTTCCAAGAAATTTCCGCCATACGTAGTATTTGTAATTCTATCAGACTGGCTGCAGTTGATCTACTTAGTGACGTAAGCGCACGCAGAAAGAAAACCTGCAGAAATGAAAAATAGCTCATAATAAAATGAAACAAGGAAATCCGGAAACGAGCGGAAGTCAAAAGAATCTCCTTTCACATCAACCGCTAAACTGTTTAAAAGTTATGTTTGGGTTCCGTTGTGCATTTGTTCTGCCGGAACAAAATGACAGCTTGTGGAAGTTTGATTGTTGAACAGAAATATTTTACGTTTATCAAACCAGAAATTTTATGGCGTTACCAGAATCAGAGCAGACGATACCGTAGTTGCAGTTTTCATCATACTTTTGTCCTCATTACTGAGGTTTACACTGAATGACCAGTTCATTAGAGGTACCGAACTAAAATGTGTTAGCTCAACCCGTTCAGAACACACACTCGCGTTACGAAGTTTTGGAAACTGTATAGGTATCCTGTCTCAGACTCACGAATTCATACAGCTTTATCATTTGGTGTGGGTACAGGACCCTTCTTAGGGTATATGCCGCTCATAGGCAAGCACTGTTTTGCCGCTATTCATTCATTAAGTATTGAATGTGTTTCTAAAGATCTGTATGGTACTTTTTTTTTCCAGTACAGAGTTCCATGTTCTTCATATGTAGTCTTGCTCGGGACCTTTTTCCGTGTATTTTTTCTGTGATGATAATATTGTTCATTCCTTCTTCTCTTAGCACGCCTCAAGAATTTCATTTTTCTCTTCCCGATCTCATTCAGTAATTTTCTAAAAGATTTACTTGTTTGTTTTCACCCTTTTCTATCCAGCTAATCTAAATCATTCTTCGCAGTAACTACCTCTAGAGCCACCAATCTTTTTTTTTTCCTTTCTATTTCTTTTCTTGTAGTCCATGTTTCTGATGTGTACCGTAATGAAGAATATGTATAACAAGTAAACAATCTTATTCTCACAGTTCTGTTGACTTTTCTGTTGGCAAATATTTGTTTCATAATAAGAAAAACTGTTTTGGCTATTTGCATTCATCTATTGATTTCTTGTTCACATTTCTTGTTCTTTGTATACTCTTATCTAGACTTCCTAGATACGAGGATATAAATATATCTACATATGGTGTGTGTGTGTGTGTGTGGTGGCCTTTTATGATTAGGTTTTTATTCATAGCTTTACCTATGATTATTATTGGTTTTGTTTTATGTGTTTATTTTTAGTCGAAATTTGTCACAGCTCTCTGTTTGTTTATTAATTATATTTTACAGATTCTCTTCATTTTTGGTGATTAGTACTGTGTTATTTGCATAGGTTATTTATGTTTCTTCCACCAATTGAAATGCCTCCATGTGTTTTGATTTCTTGCATGATCCTTCCGAGACGATCCCGAAGAGCAGTGGTGATAATACACATCCTTGTCAAACTATCTAGACCGAAGATTGTTGATTTCAATATATGCTTTTTCCCCACCCCCTAAATTCAGGAAAATATGTAAAAAGAAACGCGGTAAAAAGGAACAAACATTTTTGTGGTTGAAATAATTTTTTTTCGGTTTCTGTCGCCCTCTAAACTTGCTGTTCCTAGACAGCCTTAGTTCTTCAGTTGGTTACGACGGCTCTGTGTGTGTGTCGCTTCCCATCTCGAGCATTCGTTCGAACGCCTCTCAACGATGCCGAGTAGCACTATTATCCAGTGAGTATTATCCTGTCAGGAGTGTTAATTACATGAAGGATAAATGGTTAGCATGAAGGATGTGCTTCGTCTTCAAAATATTCAAGTAGCCCGCACTATTCAGACCTTGCTAAACCGATATTGTGGAGACTAAGAAATGACAAGCAAACATGTGCAACTTCACATCCCATTGCACTGCATTTATTATGACCAAGCATGTTGAACATATGACTGCGTTTTTGTCGCATGAAAATCAGGTTTCTTCACTTCGTATCTTTCTCCTCTCCTCACGGGTGTTCAGTATTGACAGAATAGACGTGCTTTCCTCAGTGTTTGTCAGCTGTCCACTCAAGACACTTATTTGATCAGTTGTAGTACTTCTATTTTAGGATTTCCCCACTGGATGTCATTCAAAACACGTGCCTTTTTTCCCGTTCTCCCCTTCTCTCTCACACATAAATGGCGTGAACATGATTTTTTTAAAGAATTCTCTCTCTGCTGTTATATAAATCGCTATCACGTAACATGAATAATTATTGAATTTTCCCTTTCTTTCCTTATGATAATCCTTTTCTAATTAATGCCTTCGATTGTTGCTCTTCTTCATTTTTATTAATTACTATTTACTTCTATAATTTAATATATTTTTAAGTTCATTTATTAAACTAAATAAATTCAGAGCCATGTTATCAATCGTTATGTTACATTTGCACTCTGATTGTGTTCATTTTACTTGACCAAAGTTTGGATATTATGTTACCATCAGGATAATTTTATTTCATCATGATATATGTGGTTAATCTCCAGGTTATATAAGTCTTGTGAGAATAATACTTCTTTGCTGAACAATTGCTCGATATCTCATTTCTATCAAACTTGCATCTCGAACTTGAACTGAGAGGCTTGATTCTGCTTTTACTTTGATAAGTAATTATTTGTCATTTTTATTACTAAAACTTTTTTGTTTATTGCTTTTATCACGAATCACATTAGACTCCTGGTATGTGATGCTTCTTAGTAGAGACTGGCATAAAAGCAGCGCGTGTGTCAGTTTTGATGGCAGAATATTGCCATCAGAACCGATACAAAGTTTTTGATCTCTGTTTAAAATGCTGCCAACAATAAGATCAAAATCAGACTGGTGATCCCGATGTCTACCGCCAACAAGTTAGGATAGACTTTTAAATCATTGACTGTGTATCCCGTCTATGACTTATCAATTCTAACATCCTTTGGGAATTCAGTTGTTTAAATTGCAGGAATAACAAAAACTATGAGGCCATTGCATTAAATCAGTTACCTGCCTAAGTTGTAGGTGGTTTGCTTCTTTTTCTCTAAACCCTGCCACTTCCGCATTGGAGATCTTCTAACTCACCTTCAGCTGAAAAACCCGTAATCAAGGTTGTTCGAATCCACGTCTTTCTAACCACAGGGCATTCTTAGTACTGATTAAACTACAGAGGCTTTTGGGAACCAAACTATTGGGCATGTACATGTAACACCGTATAGCGACATCATATTCATATTTCTAGACGTCTAATGAGATGTCTCTCTGAAAAGCAGATTGTAACAAAGTTACTTTGTGTTAAATAGGATGATCAGCGAAAAGATAAACAACGAATAAAAAAAAAATATATATATATGCTCAAAGATACACATGCGTATAATAGGCTACTTACAAAAAAAAAAAAAATCAATTCATATTATACTAGCTGATTTATTTCGCTTTGCCTTTGTTTTATATTTTAAGAATATTGCTATTTATAAGAGAAAGTGATCTATAGTATGTATGTGTATGTTACTCGCAGTTCTTGCTACAAATCGCTCACGGATTTATTCAGTCTCAGCAGACAATTTTTAACCGGTTATTAAAAAAAAAAGCAGCGTTTTACTCTGAAGATACTTATACTCGTTGGCCGTGTTTGTATTCTATCTCGGGCGTTTTCAGGTTGCGACTGCGTGATTGACCATCATCGCAAGTGAAAAGTTGGTCAGTTCTGGAATTTCCGGATAATCCAGTTCGTCTGCTGTTGCATTGCAAAAGATGATGCAGCGATCATATTCAACCTTCTCTAATCATCTTGAGAGGAATATAATCCTTTCTTATATTTCGAATAGTTCAAATGTTGGTTTTCATAGAAAAGAATTTTTGTTCCCGCCAAATGAACTCCCCTTCAAAAAAAAAAAAAAAAAAAAAAAAAAAAAAAAAAAAATATATATATATATATATATATATATATATATATATATAAATGACTTAAACCGAGATAACTTATAAAGTTTTAATGAGAATAATACAACTAGTTTCGGCTTATAACAGCCTTCCTCAGGTATTCATAAAGGAAAAGAATAGTAATAAACATTGAAATATCTAAAAAAAAAAAAAATGGAAATTACAGGTAAAAATTGCAACACATAATTGAAACAAAAACGTTGTATTTTTTCAAGTTGTTCTAACTAGCGCGCTATTGTTTATTGCTTACATGCGTGCAGGCTCTCGTGAACGCCAATATTGAATAACTGCAGTATGGCTATCTGGGATGCTATAACTTAAATTGCTGTTTAAGTGTTCGGGATTCAGGATGATTTCCCTGGATTCTACAATTTTTCTTTCGAACTCATCACCACAGCGAAAAATATTTTCTGATCTATCCCAGCAAACGGAGTGACTTTGGAGATCATCGTTAGGATTGTTTGAAAAAAGAATATGACTGGATAACGCAGTTGCACGTGATCTTTTATAGGAAATGTCTTTCTTATGCTCCTCTATACGTTGTTCAATAGATTTGTTGGTTTGTCCAAAATCCCTTATTTTGGACAAATGTCTCTCTTATGCTCCTCTATACGTTGTTCAATAGATTTGTTGGTTTGTCCAAAATCCCTTATTTTGGACAAACCGACTTATTTTGGACTAAATAAGGGATTTAGTTTCGGGATAAATACGAAAACATTTTTCGTTGTAGCGATGAGTTTGAAAGGAAAATCGTGGAGTTCAGAGAAATCCTCCTTAATCCTGAACATTTGAACAGCAATTTGAGTTATAACATCCCTGATAGCCATACTGCAGTTGTTCAATACTGGCGCTCACGAGAACCTGCAAGCACGCATACAACAAACAATAGCACGTTAGATAGAACGACTTGAAAAATACAAAGTTTTTGTGTCAGTTATGTATTGCATTTTTTGCCTGTAAGTCTCAGTTTTTTGTAACTTCAATTTTTTATTACTGTGTTCCACCTTTAGTGGATACCTGAAGAAGGCTGTAAAAGGCTGAAACGTTGTATCATTTTCATTAAAATTTAATATTTTATCTCGGTTTAAAGTCATTTAAATCTATTCTTTAATATATATATTATATATATGTTAAAAGTACCAAGGAATTTTAAACCTGGTTTTACTCCATTTCCCAAGTAAGCAAACAAGTCAAGTTTACGCCTGCAAGTGATGCAAGTCTAGCTGATCCTACAGGTAGTGCAAGACCAAGGCAACTCGTGGTAAAGGTGGCATAAGCTCTGATCACTAATCTTAATATTTACCCTTAATGCCAAAACACATCTCCAAGAAGGGGATGCATGATGTTTTGTATTAAAGGCAAGGGGCCACTACCCAGACCGGTTTCGACCTTTATTGAGGTCTCATCAGTGGGAGCTAGGCTAGAATATCAAGATTTAGTAATACAGAGCTTATAAGTATTTTACCAGAACAAGTTGCCATAAGGCGTTTTAACCTTATTAAATAAAAATCTCTGGAGGAGATATAAATGTAGAAGGTATTTTACCTTGTAAATGTTAAAAGTACCAAGCAATTTTAAATCTGGTTTTACTCCATTTCCCAAGTAAGTCCAGAGAAATCCTCCTTAATCCTTAACATTTGAACAGCAATTTGAGTTATAACATCCCTGATAACCATACTGCAGTTGTTCAATACTGGCGCTCACGAGAACCTGCAAGCACGCATGCAACAAACAATAGCACGTTAGATAGAACGTGCTATTGTTTGTTGCATGCGTGCAGGTAGTTTGTTGCATGCGTACAGGTCGTGCAAGTGTTCTGGTAAAATACTTATAAGCTCTGTATTACTAAATCTTGATATTTCTAGCCTAGCTCCCACTGACGAGACTGCAATAAAGGTCGAAACCGATCTGGGTAGTGGCCCCTTGCCTTTAATACAAAACATCATGCATCCCCTTCTTGGAGATGTGTTTTGGCATTATGGGTAAATATTAAGATTAGTGATCAGAGCTTATGCCACCTTTACCACGAGTTGCCTTGGTCTTGCACTACCTGTAGGATCAGCTAGACTTGCATCACTTGCAGGCGTAAACTTGACTTGTTTGTCTGTTTGCTTACTTGGGAAATGGAGTAAAACCAGGTTTAAAATTGCTTGGTACTTTTAACATTTATTATTTATTATACCCAAGGTAAAATACCTTCTACATATATATATATATATATATATATATATATATATATATATATATATATATATATATATATATATATATATATATATATATATATATATATATATATATATATATATATATATATATATATATATATATATATATATATATATATATACAGGGTGTTCGGGATAAATTTGACATATTTATAATTAATTATATTTTTCTGTAAGTTACATGTATTAACACACACTTCTCTTCATTTAAAAGTTTGGACCCGTCTTCATTCATATACAAGATGTCAGAAAGGATGGATAGCTGGAACCCACCTGAATCATGGAAGAGAATAACTTGTATCATGATGATTCGTGCCCGCCATCAAAATAAGGATATTACGACTGCTGCCCAATGCTCCCTGAATACAGTAAAAACAATCAGGCATGAACTAGAGACTTGCAATGGTGACTACGAGGATGTAGCAAGAAGAAAGATCCCTAGCAGACGATCTGATTGCGTTCGTACAGCAGAATTCCTCGCAAATCTGCAGGAACAGGTGTTGAAGAACCCTGGCATTGGAATTCGGGCTTTGTTCGTGGAGTTGCTAACTGTAGTCAAGCCCTGGATAACAAGGGTAGCCAATGGTAGGCCGTATGTATGGCAGCAGGATTCGGCCCCTTGCCACACCTCTGGGAAAAGTCAAAAATGGTTGTCTGAAAATTTCGACGACTTCACCAGTCCAAATGTTTGGCCTCCAAACTCCCCAGACCTTAACCCCATGGATTATTTTGTATGGGGCGCAGTTGAAAAAGACACCAATCGCACTTCCAGTAATACAAAAGCCCAGTTAATGGATAAAATTAAAACAGTTTTTGCGGCCCTTCCCAGGGAGACTGTAGCATCAGCTTGTTCGAGGTTCCGAAGCAGAATTGAAGCTGTGATCGATGCTAATGGTGGTTATTTTGAGTAAATCTTGTTGATAGTATTGTAATTAACTCTGCCTGTAATGTTTTTTTGTCAATTCATTAAATTTAATAGATACAAAGAAGATTTTCTTTTTCCTTACGAAACTGTCAAATTTATCCCGAACACCCTGTATATATATATATATATAGTTAACAGGAGAGTTAACTGAAAGATATATCTGTATATTAGAGTATCGTATGATAACCGTATCGTTACTGAGTTGGTTCTCTTCAACAGTTATTTGTGCTGATTCCAGACCAAATATTCTGGAAATGTTAATAACAAAAGATTGGTGATGTATGAAAAGGGTGGGAAATGGAGTGGGTGAAACTAGCCAAGTGACTGAAGTGAGCGCTGTTGATCGATTACTGAATGCCATCGCCCAACAACGGAAGGATTTGAATAGGATGTGGAAGAAGTATTCCGCGGGAGCGGAAATCTCTGCCAAGTTATTTGAATTGTCTGTAGAAGGAGTAACAAGAAAGATTATTAGTAAAAACAACTCGAGCTTGGAGAGTGAGTTTAATTATTGGGAATTTTTTCATCTCCAAGTTAGTAGTTCGATATAAAATGGATGAAAACAAGAAAATAATGTCTTGTATACTCTGTATGACCTTCTTCTGAACGAGCGTTAGCGAAACGCATACTTTAACCAATCTGAGCAATATCCAGTCTCCTTTATTTTTTGAAACTGAGAAGTGGGTTAGTAACGGTAGTTGGGTGAAAGTAGAGATCCAAGAATTCAGAGAATAATTACTGTTAGTGTTCGCATTTATTTTAAAGCTGAAAAACATTAGAAAGTTCTGCGTTAAGTCGAGCTATTCTGAGGTGGTTTGGTCAAGTGAAACAGAATTGAAAGATTAGCTAAATGGATATTTGAAATATAAATCTCAGAAAGACTGTGAGTCATCTAGAATGTTTTTAAATGTGATCATATTGTATACATGTAACAATAGAGCAGGTTAGAACATAATTATTGGGGAAAGTGCGAGTGCTGTTGTATGCCAGATGATTACATTTTCGATATTATTATGATGTAACAAAAGAGTATTTAGATTCGTGAGATAATTCGTTTTAAAATTTTGGGTCTGGAATTTGATAATCTGTAAATATGAGAGGGACTTGGCATATAAAGGGAACATCAATTCCCTTCCAAAGCTTATTTCAGTACTTTCACAAACTGGCGTCCTTAAAGTCATAGCAGGCAGTTGTCAACGAGATTATACACCAGTTAATTCACAAATCGTTCAATGCATTCATTATTTTATTATTTTACATTTCTGAATCTTTATTATAAAAGACTAAAGCTGATTATTATAAAGCAATAAACTTGTGAAATAGAGTGGGTGATAGAACAAAGCTCTACATCATTGAGGAAGGTCGAACAACCATCTACGATGACGCGCTGTAATAGACCAGGGAGAAAACTAGCTGTTCATTTATAAGGAGTAGAAGATAGACTGAAGGGTGGTAATTTTCCGAGAGGTGTCGATTCCAGATCCAACCAAATATTCTGTAAATGTTTATAACAGTAGAACAGGTTTCTAGAAACCTTCATGGCTTGTATCCAAAGATGGATGTTGTATGCTAAGAGATCTGTGTGGATTTGAATTATTTATTATTATTATTATTATTATTATTATTATTATTATTATTATTATTATTATTATTATTATGGGCTACTCTGTGGAGTCCTTAGATAGATTTAGCCAGATAGATACTGCGCGAATGTTGATGGAAGGCCTTAAACTTCATGCCAATCACTTTCAACATTCACGCAGTATCTATCATACTTAGCTTTGAACTCATTCACGGTTGTGACGCCTACAACAGACTCCCGCAACCCATTCCACTCATTTACTATTCTACAAGCAAAAAATCTAGTCCTGGCACCCCTGCTAACTACACGTTTATTCAGTTTTCAAGGTTGGCCGCTAGTTCTCCCATCACGAGATCTCTTCTGAAAAACTCCTCGGTATTAAACTTGTAAAAACCGTTCAGTAATTTGTGTCTCAATCATATCATCCATCTTCTGCCTGTCAACCAATTTTTGTAACCTGCCCTCATAAGGTTCATTCCATAGACTTTCAAACCATCTTGGTGACTCGCCTCTGGATCCTCGCCACCTCCTCCTCATCTCCAAGAAACCCAGGTGACCAGATCTGCGCACAGTAGTCAAGATGGGATCATAGCAAGACTCAGTAAAGAGGTATAAGCAGCTTTGTCTGCTCATCAGGGTATTCTTCGGTAACCAAGTAATCCGATGAGCTGCTTTAGCCACTTTTGCAATATGCCCTCTAAACTTTAACTCCATATCCACTAACGTCCCCAAATTTCTGACTTCATCAATTTCATGGAGTACAGTTCCATCAATCTGGCACACAGGTGGTAATCTTTTCACTTTACACTTTGCCACATTAAACTGACATCCATTTTCCTTTGCCCAGACTGTCAGTCTATCCAAATCATCCTGCAAAATTTTAACACCATCTTTATTAACTGTTGTTGCTCTACCTAATTTGCATGATCGGCAAACAACTGAATAATTCCTCTCAGATCATTTCCAATAGATCTGATCCTCTCAGATCATTCCCTGTGGTACGCCACTGGCTCTACTCCTGAATAAACTACTCTCTGATATCTCTCCATCAACCACCCTCTTATCCATCCCTATGTGCTGCAATTTATTGATTAGAATTCTGTGCACTATCCTGTCAAATGTCTTTGCAAAGTCCAACATTATCACTGTAAACCGTTTACCTTTATCCAACTCTTGTAACACTGAATTATAATAAAACACGAGCAAGTTACTGAGACGAGTATCAATGATCCTAAAGGCACTTAAGCGTCCACGACCTTTTCAAGTATTCTTGGACTTCGCAACCGTAACTCGCGGATAAGGTGGTTAGCCCTGTGCCTCCCGGTGTGTCCCGTGTCTGTAGATGCGTGTGTTCACGGGACTGGTTTGCCTGCTTGCGGGATGAAAAACTCCAGATAAACTGGTGAGAAAAACCCTGCTGTCCACGCCCAAGACTGGCTAACTTGGCTATGGCTGAGAAAGATTCTTAAGCTCCACGTCGGCAATGGGAATAGAACCCAGGACACGCTTTTCCCAGGCATATGGTTGCGAAGCGCATAGCCACTGGGCTAACCGCGCGGACGAGACAAGACCTACGTTTTCACAAAACCAGATTTTTCCCCCATATACTATCCCCTAGATATCTATCTATTCCTATATTTTGCTCTTGACCAACTTCTCCAGCACCTTGACTACGACTCTTGATGTGCTGATCGGTCAGTAATTTGTTACATGAACTAGGAGCTTCCTTTATGCCACGAGAATTTCAAAACAAGTGCTTAGATCAGTATAATGAAAGAAGTAATCAGGAGAGGAAGCTCATTCCACTTGGTGCTGTTATGGTGCCAAAGTATACGATATTGATAATGCCTGAGTGAAGGCATTCTATAGAAGAAACCTGCACATGATTATTGTCTGAGAGGTGATCTCCGTGATATATTTGAATGAGAGCTACTTAAGAAAATGTCAGGGCGTTGAGTGAAATAGAGAAGATTACCTGGTATTCTGATTGGTAGACGGACGATTTGCATCAGGCCAGTTGCTCGTTGCAGTTACTTCCGCTCAGTTGCTCGTTGCAGTTTCTTCTAGCTCAGCAAGTGAAATTGGAAGAGAAGGATGTCAGAGATGTGGACATTGAATTCATCCAAGAATAAGACTTCTCGGTTTGAGCAGTTAGATTGCAGATAGTTAAACTTTAGAATAGAAGGCTGAAGAGATCAAAGTGATGTTGATAATCTGGAGAGCGTTAAAGAGAGCAGATGAATATACCTGAATAGGACAAAAAGAACTTAAGCCAGAGAAGGTTATCAACAGAGGATTCTAGGTTTGGCATTGTCAGGTATGGAACATGGAATCGTGAAAAGGCACAAAGTATCATTATTGTCGCGCAAAAAATCGTACAAATTGTAGTTTGAACAGAGGAGCTGCATAGTAGTTGCTGAGGTTGATAACTGAGGTCCAATCTTAGATAGGAAATTAGGTCTGGATGTCTGTAAGTGGTGATGTACATAATTTTATTTGTGTGGTAAAGTGGATGTAGAATTTTCTTTTGTTGGGAGTGATTTTTTTTGCTTTATTTTTTAGGAAGTTGCTTTAACTGCAGTGACAATATGATTGTTAATTGTATGTTGACTGTGTTTGTTTGTTATATTCATGGTTCATTTCGATGATTAGCTGAAAGAAAGGGACATGTAGCGAGAACTAAGCTCTTGGTCATAGCGCCATGCAGAAATCACCCAGTTCCCTTTGCCATGTCGTGACTTCGATAGTGTCCTCTACATACAATTATTACTTGTCGTCAGGAGCTGGCAGAGTTTAATTAACACCAACTAGTCAGGAATCTTTCTGATGACTCATCATCATGTTTGGTGCTGTGTACTGTTATCTAGCGATTGGCTTGTCGTCCGTTTTACTTCTGTACTTTGAAATGTAGAAAGATTTAAGTCTCCACAATATATTTGAAGGTCCTTCGTCTCGCACAGAAAAAAGCAGAACCTCTTTTCTGAAGACCTCTTTCTGAAAGCTGAACCAATAGAAAGAGCTGTGTTTGACGAAAAGAACAGGAAATGTTTTAAAGATTCGGGAAATGCCGTACCAGTTCTCGTAAGAGTATTTTCGTGACGTGGATATTCTCAGATGATCCGTCATGACTTTGATTGGTTGATTGCTTTCAAGTGGTGTAAGATTGCATTGGATCACTTCATCTTCTACTACTTTGCACGTACACCTTTTTCAGTTGAGCTGGCGTCATACCAGGAGTCAGCTACTCGCTTTGCAAACAGGAAACTTTTGTTTTTCTATTAATAAGGATTAACATTATCTTTCGCATTATTCTCGTTGAATGAGAAAAGAAGTTCCTTCAAGGTGATCAGGAAAATCATTAGTCATGGCATATGAAACCCGTTAATATTAAATTTCAAAGATTTCTTAGAACCGAAATGACTTACAGTAATGGACCATATAGCCTGCTTCAAATTCTCCGATAAGATAGACTAGAATTCTCACATTTTAGAGCATTTTCTCCATTTGAGAGCATTTTTTGATCTCCACTAATGAATGCCAGCATTTTGAGTGTATGTATTTTAAACCAAACTGTTGAGGGCTACTTTTGTTTTTATCTGACCCACAAACCAAAGGTTGAAAGACCTATGTAAAAGAGTAAGAAGTAAAAAAAAAGTGATATATTTTTGAATAGCTGAAGGTTGCTGTCCTTTGGGAAGACGAAGTGAGAGGCTGTTTCAAAGAATAGAGAGGGTTGGAACGAAAAAGAAGCAGAAGAAGTTGATTCGATAAGGTTAGGTGGATGTTGATCAACAGTAGCGCATGGAACATGAAAATATCTATAGAAGAGGTATAAGGCAAAAACTGAACGCATGTAAGAGAGGGACTGGAGTAATGACTGCCCTCTTCTGAACAGCATCAAGCAGTGCTAGTGACGCTTTGGGTGCGCCTCACCAAATGTGTGAACAGTATTTTATATTTGGAAGGATTTGGGATGTACACTGTTAACAATTGCATATGTGAAAAGTAGTGCCTTGTACAGAAAAGTAGAGCAAGTTTTTTTTTTTTTTTCGGTATCAGAAGCGATGACTGAGATATGTTTGCACTATGAAAGGCTGGAGGTGCAGATAAGCCCAAATAAAGAAATCGAATCACGTTTAATATTTGTGGTTTATCGGGGAATTGATCTTTTTGATTCTTTCGATTCATTACATACTCATCCAGAGCCGGCGCTAGGGTCTTCGCCGCCCGCATGCAATGTCTATCTAAGCGCCCCTGTAACGATCCGGGCGTGTGTGGTTCTTTTACGATAATAAAAATTTAAATTATTTGAAATTTCTTAAATAAATTTTGACAGAACAGCCACACGTTGGTTCGCTAAATGTAACGAACCGAGGGTGTTGACTAGGCAGGATAATCGTTAAAAACCCGAATATTCAAAAAATTCTTAAAAGTTAAAGCAAATTTTGATAACGCCACTTCACTTTAATCGTTGAATATAATGATACAGGGATTATAGCCTTCTCACCGATCCGAATCGCTAACAAAATTAAAATGAATTTTAATTAAAGTTAAAATTTATTTGAACTAAAGTTTAAAAAATTCTTGCATTTTACCAAATTCTTAGTAAGTTGTAAAAATATTTTAATAATTTTTATAAGTGGAACTATCTTTTAGGAAAATAAAAGAAACTCAAGATAGATGAGAAAATAAGAAAATAATTCAGAAATAATAATTAGAACATTTTATTAATATTATGCAATAATATTTATTATAATTAATATAATTAATATTAAGTATTCAAAAAATAAAATCTTTACAGAATAACAGAAAATAAATTAAATTACATAAATATACTTGAAATTTTTTTATTAAAATTTTAGGGTTCTTGATTTCATATTCACCAAATTAGAAATAATTGTCTTAACGTCTAATTCCGCACATACATCATTTTCAATAGCTATTAACGGCAAACTAACAAGCCTTTTTTGCGACTTACTTGTTCTTAAGTAGGTTTTAATCAATTTCAACTTTGAAAAGGAACGTTCACCGCTCGCTACACTAACAGGTAAGGTTAATGGTATTCTTAAAGCAATTGAAAAGCTAGGGAAAGATAAATTATTGGACAAAATAAAATTAAGAATATCGAAAGGGTTTTGAATATTTAAATTATCCTTTCGAAAAATATCCCGGAGGACACATAACTCGTCATATAGTTCTATTGCATTTAGATCTTTATTTTCGCCGTTCATCAAGAGAATCTCTAAATCGTCACAATTTTTTCGTAAATCTTCGTTATTAATTTGTAGTAATCTATACAATAAACTGAAATTATCATAATATGTTTTTAGTTGTTCAAAACGTTCTATTAACGAACACATTGCAACGTGTAGAAGTGTATAAAACACATTCACTCTAAATTTATCTTCTGGCGATTGTGGCGTTTCGTCATGATGTTCGTAGTCCATCATGATGTCTTCTTTCGTCATCGAACTTCCGTACCAGTTTTATTAAATTCTTGTTCTCCATCCACCTCTTCACTCAGTTCTTTTGCCGTTTTTAGAACGTCTTTAAAATTTGTATCTGATCGATACTCTTGTAAGAATATTTTTAAGTTTTTGATAGATTCTAAAGCAAGTGTAATGTTCATATTTTTGTCTTGAAGCATTTTACTCACAGGCTTTATTCTGTTAAGTAAATCATGCCAAATTATAAGAGAACAAATAAATTTGTAGACCTTCATTTTAGCACATAATGTTTGTGCTTCATGCTGAGTTTCTTTATGGAAATTTTCATTATTTAAAATTTCAAGAAGTGCATCATAAATTTCTCCTAACTGATATCGTAGAGGGGGGGGATTGCATTAATTTTACTTTCCCATCGCGTTTCTGATGGCTGTTTCAATGTTAATTTTTTACGAACTTTAAAAAGATTGCCCAACGTTTGTAAGAGAATGAAAAGAAATTTTATATTTCTTGAATAATTGCAAAGAAACTAATTGTATCTGCATTCACTTTGGCTGCATCGTTAATGATTAAATTTAGAGTATGAGCAGCACATGGCACTTAAAAAGCTCGAGGATTTTTGTTCAAAAGCAAATTTTGGAGCCCATATTTTTTCCCTTTCATATTTGCCCCATTGTCATACCCTTGACCTCGCATGTCTTCAATGGGGATGTCCATTTTTCCAGTTGTTCCATTATTGTTGCACATAAACCACGTCCTGTGGAATCTGATATATCTGCAAAACCTAAAACGTTTTCCCTGATCTTGACAATTCCATTGTCACAGGAAACAAAGCGAATAATAATAGTCATTTGTTCTGTTTTACTTGCTGGGAATGTAGCGGGACTCGTACAGTTCCGGAAAAATCTTATTCTTCCACGGCGAAAAGAAAAATTTACGAGCGAAGGTACTTCGGGAAATTTTCCTCGCCTTTTCTCCTCTACTTGGGCTCGCCGAAAATGCCTGGACGACTGCCGTCTCAAGTAGCTTGAATTGCCGCCGCTAAGAAACTGAAAATGCCGCCTCCAAGAAAAATGAAACTGTTGTCAACTGTCAATCAGGATAGGATTCCTCTGGACTGGAAACTTTTCTCTTCTACGGCGTTCGGGACTTCTCCTTTTGGCATTTTGAAAGCCCTGTCTGTGGCCTAGAAGTCGTTTCTCTCTAGCGACGTCTCGAACCGAGAAGCTCCTTTCTGGAAGCGGAAAACTCCTCTCTCAACCAACGTCTGGATCTGGGATGCTCTCTGACGATGTCTGGAACCGAGCAGCTCTGTCTCTCTTCGGCAACGTCTGGGACCAGGCAGCTTTAGCAATGGCTGGAACCGAGCTGCCTCCTCTTTGACAGCATCTGGAACCGGGCAGCCTCTCCTGTCTCTCTGTGGACGTCTCTGGAACCGGGGCCCCCTCTACTTCTGCAGCAATCTCTGGATACGTGCAGCCCCTTCTGTTTGCTTCAGTACCTTTTTATTATACCTCCTCTGAGACCCTGCATGAAGTTTGGCAACCCCAAAGAATCAGTATGATTCTTTCATCTTAAGTTTCAAGTTCTGCACACCTTTTGTTCTCCGCTTTCCTTTAATTGTAAGTTGCCGGCCATCGGAAAGTTGTTTGAACCTTTCTGACTGACTTAGCAGATGTTTACACCTCGAGCCTGCAAGCCTTTCTCATACAAACAAATTTTAATAACAATCTTTCTAATGCCGCCATGTAGATCTATTACATGCAGCTTCGGCGATATAAACATTGCCTTTGTTTTTAACACTCTAACATATTCTTATTAAAGCAGTATATACAGTTAACTTCCAGAGTGTTATTTACAATAACATCTAAAACAAACTATGCAGAGACAAACAAATTTTATTTTTACAATATTCACATGGGACTTAACCTAAG
This sequence comes from Typopeltis vanoorti, assembly GCF_054136105.1. Classification (NCBI taxonomy): domain Eukaryota; kingdom Metazoa; phylum Arthropoda; class Arachnida; order Uropygi; family Thelyphonidae; genus Typopeltis; species Typopeltis vanoorti. The sequence continues at coordinate 13,382,851 of NC_143559.1, read as the reverse complement.
TAAACAATCGAATGTAATGTGCTTTGGAATATTTAAGCTACAATCGAGTTTTTACAGTACCATATGACTGGTTACGTAGCAACAAATGTTTTGTACGAAAATTCGTTTCTGCGCATTAAAACCGTTCACTGTTTCACTTTAGATTCTGGAGGCAAGCATTTAGCCTGCTTCTGTAAAATTGTAAACAGCCGGCAATATACAATTTTTAAAAAAATTTTATTCGGTGTATCCGGCCTTATTTATTGTAATATTGATCATTCTAAGAATTTTTTGTTTTTATGATAAAATTTTGTTTCTTAAAAATGAACTTATGACCCATTCCCTGGCGCCCCCTTCGTAGCGGCGCCTGCATGCACCGCATGCTCTGCGTGCCCGCTTCCGCCGGCCCTGTACATATCACTGATTTGAGTCGAGATTTGTGGGTAACGGGAGTTTCGGCAATTATATGAGACTAGTAATTAATGATCTGTTTTACTAACATGTCCATACATTATCAATGGAGTTCAGCTCCGGGCTTTGTGGTGGCCAGGGAAGATGGTGAAAGTCGATGTCATGCTCGCTGAACCACTCTGAATAATTCTTGCGTGATGGACAATAGCATTGTCGTCCATGAAACAACCGTCACCTGCTGGATAAAAAAAAGTCAACATTACAGGATCGAATCGATTGGCACAAATAATTAGATATTCCCTGAAAGACGCCTGACCTTCCAACAATATCATGGGACCCGTTCCGTACCAACAGAACATGCTCCACACAATTACACCACCTCCAGAAACTTCAGTTGTGTTTACAAGGCAAGCTGGTTCATTGCTTCACGGGGTTTCCGTCAAATTCTCTGCCCCTACTGCTATCGGGAAAAGAATTCCTTACACCACTGTAGACGAACTTTCCGTTCTTTGCAGAAATCACTGGTTTCCGTATAGGCACGCGACTGCCAATACCGATCCCCTTCAATTTCCTGCGCATAGTTCGATGAGATAAGGATCTGGAAGAGCCTTCATTAAATGCTTCGGTCAATTGCTGCACGCAGCAAGTTCTGTTTGTCTGTACAAGTCTTCTCAGATGACGGTAATCTCGTTCCAGACAGACTGTCTTAGGACCACAGTTACACTTCTTAGACAAGCCAAGTGGGTTATTTTTCCACTGATTAAACACCAGGGATATCTCACTTTTTTGAGAAACCAGTCAGCTCGGCTGTGTTTCAAAATCGTGGCTCCAGCGAGACTGGTTCCACAATTAAATCCTTTATCGAACCCCGAAATAGCCCTTATTTTTCCCTTTATGATCAACATTGCTCATGATTACTGAACAGCAGCATTCTTAAATGGTTGTCTAGAACACGTGCTGACGCACGTCACCAAGTCTTTTGCTATATGCTGCGTAAGTGATGTTTACGTACATCTGTATAAATGTTTCTAATTCAGTGGCCGGTATGTGTATATAGCAGCTAACATACTTTAACGGGTTTAAAATGTAACATTTGCAGACAGAGCGGTTCGGTTTTTCGATGAAAACTAAGTTGTGATCATTAATGGTTATAATATAATCAATGATCACAACTCGTCGATTTATGATCAACGAGTTGTGATCATCTCGTTGATCATTTATCAACGAGATGATCATTGGTGATCAACTCGTTGAAATGGATTTATTTTTAATTAAAATATTAAAAAAGGCAATTATGAATTGTAAAACGCTAAACAATATAGTTAAATTATAATTTTCTAATTTCTAATTAAAATAGAAATTTTAAATAATTGAACTTTTATTTTTAGTTAAATTTTAGAATTACAAGTTTTCTGCAATTATTAAAGGGATGGAACATGAAAATCATGGTAGCTTCTTCAGGCGACAAAGTCTAAGAAGTTGATTAAACTTTTTTTAGAGGTCTCTGAATGGATTATTAAAATAGTATTTATTAAGTGAAACAACTTCGGTTATTGCATTCTCGTATGTGCACTTGCAAATTTTAGTAAATCATTTCACTTTAGGTACATGCAAGATATATTAACGATAAATCACTTGAAGAGTCGAACATATCTCAGATCATTTTAAATGCAAGTTTCTCAAGGACAAAACAGGTTCTGCATTTCTCTACATGAAACAAGGCGCACCTGGTCTTATTTGGAAACTGATCTCTGCCAATAATTTCCTTTAAGTGTTTTTTAGAATGTAGCCTTGGTTATGTTTATTTTCACCACAGAAACACAGCAGCCAGTTATTTACGTAGAAACAAAAAGAGGAAGTTGCGAAGGACAAAAGTTTACAGATGTTAAGTTTCTATCGAATTTTTCCTGTTGTTCAGGAAATAAAGAGGAGGGTGCAGCAGATAGGATTTCTTGTAACTCGTACGTGCAAAGGCATTCTCTTTAAGAATGTAACATAATTAGTAATTGTCTCTGTTTCTCAATGTACTCCTTCCCCCACCCCCTGAAAGCGTACGAAGAACTGCGATTCTAAATGTATACTTCACTATAAAACGGATAGTATGTAATTAACCTGATTTCAATTTAATAATTATATAGAGTAAATGTAAAGCCTTTTGATTCTCCTTAGGGAATAGGCGTCATATTTAAGCCCTAACATTGGTCATCGCAGCAGTTGACTGCATTTCTGTCGATACGCTAGGCAAAAAGCGATATTACAGCAGACCCATTTTGCCATCTTGTATTACTCATCCTAACTAGTATTACATGTGTGGATATCATGTGTGTTTTGGGATTCATATTTCTGCGCTGTGTGGTTAAAAATCCCACTTCTTAGCCCCCCCCCCCTCCTCTTCATTTTCCTTTATTTCTAGACGGAGATGCTATACTTATAATTCATCAAGAATTCTGTTTTCTCCTATGTACTTTTTGAGATTTAAGTAACGAGAAATATCGAACTATTAGCGGGTATGAGCTCTGTAATTATACCCACCGAGGAAGAGATGAGTGGGAACAATCATTGACTTGCGTATTTGAGCGATTATCACCGACTTAAATCTGTTAAGTCAGTAAATTCACTGATAATTTTTAACAGCGAAAGGAATTTCACTTTCTCCAAAGAATTGTGGAAATGTCGCACATCGTTGCAATAGGTTCGAGCGGATATTTGATTACATTCATGTTAGCAATAAGTTTTCACATATTTAATAGAACTAATGGGAATTTCCTTTGAATAGTGGTTGTTTATTCTTCGAAATTAGTCGCTTCTCTCTCCCCCCCCCCCCCAAAAAAATGAAAACATTTCGAAACCGATAGGAAAAAGAATCCAGTTGTGTTGCATCAAGTTTTGGCAGCGCGCCATTTGGAGCACTAATGACACCTCGTTATTCCTAATCAGGCAAACTAATGACCCAGAACTTAAACTGATTTGCTTGTAGAGTTCTTTCTCTCTCTCATACTCGTAGTTTACGCATCAACTGTTGTAGAATCTACAATATACGCTAGCACCGTGGACAAGTTATTGGACGAGAATTAAAAGGAAACTATTAGAACCGAACTTCTGTTGATTCTGAAATGTAAGTTAGAAAAGATAGATAGGTAGATAAATAGAGAGACAGAGAGAGAGAAAGAGAGCTTAGATATTTGGAGTGAATCTTTAGTTTAATTAGTTTACTAATGACTCATTTTCAGCGTGAATCAGAATTGATTTATGTAATTTTAGGAAATGGATCGAAATACGTTGAGCCATGTTCTTAAAATGCTTTGCATTGCAGAAAAAGCGGCAAACTTATACATTTCAGTTATGACTAACAGTACTTTGAAACTAAAAGAAATGAACAACAAGTTAAGTAAATCAATGGGGAAAGAGCCAGCCCTACTCTCTTGTGTAGAATCGAGTAATTAAGGGGCGGGAAGAGGATTTATGAGAATCCCCAAAATGTGGGAACAATATCCTATGAGAGAGACGAGAGATTTGTTCGCTGTAAATAGTTGCTGAGCGAAAATAAATAATGAATGCAAATATAATCCCCCCCTTCAAAGACAGGGTACTTCTGTAATACATTCATTGGTTCAGAGAAGAATGAAAAAAAATTTAATGCAAAATGAGATTGAAATCTGGGAAATAATTGATAACAAGAACAACTAAGTTCTTATTATCTCGGCCTCAGTATATTATCAATTACTGCATTAAAAAGCGAAGGTAAATCTATTTTATGTTTTTATGCCGTCTTTCTATGAACAGAGAGTTTGTCAATTAACACACTATTGGTTTGCACAGGAACACAATCATGTGAAGACGTCGCAAAACCATTGTGATTTTGCGACGTCTTCACTTGGAGTTTTTAATGTTGTTTCATGTTTGCATTTTTAGGTGTGTGTTTCTCATAAGGTGAAACCTGATTATAAGATTTTTTTTGTTTATCGTCCGTCTGTATGCATGTAATAGATCCGCTGTGGTTGGACAAATTTTAGTCATATTTAGTGTTTGGGATCCTGAATACAATTTATCGCATCACCCTTCCCTAATGCAAAGTAACTTCCATCACCTCCATGAGAAGACCGTTCACTAGATTAACAATGAATTCTTGAATGAACTTGACTCAATCATAGAGACAGTGTATTTTTCCCATTTGCAGTAATGCTTATATCACTCATGCAGACCAGGGTATGCCGGCGACTACTAAAGTATGGATTTCTGAAGAGGAACTTTCTTGCTTTCATGAAGTCGCATTCAAGTTTTGGCAGAGGTCCCGGCTCTTCTCGTATTGCATAGTGAGTTACCATCCTACAGACTAGTGACGCACATGTAGATATCTATGTTACGAGAGTCCACCTGAACAGGTAATGCCTCCTGTACAGAAGCCATTATCTTCCCAGCTGCCACCTCAGGAGTGGAGTAAGAGCAATACAGTATCGACATCAGCTTCCTCTCACTCAGTATAGTCACAAGATTTTAAAGAAAAGTATCAGAATGTCACTCACTGAAGTATCTGTAGATGGAATTTGCTAGGCGGTATCCTCCTTCCCAGTTACTAGGATATCATCCTGCATCATCTGTTCGATCTAAGCAGGAAAGAGAAAGCGCATTAATGCCCAAATGCAGGCGTTATATAAGAAGAACAGAAATGTTTGTGCCAGTATGATAATGGATGGAGCATATCTCCTCCTCCAAGTGACATGTACGAGGAGCCTGTCCACTTTTGAAGGGGATGTCTTTTCCACTCCACCATTCCAGAAGTAGAACTTTTCCGTCCATCTTCTTTTGACGAAATAGTGTTTTCTTTCAACCGCTTCACCAGCTGAGTGAACCAGACGGCTTTGCTGCGACTGAGTTCAACAGGTCCCTGTACCTAACTTGCAATATCGATTGATGTTAGCCGAATGTATAGTGTTATCTTCGCCAGTCAAGAACAGAGTTCGGTTACTGTCCAGTTACAGTTGCTTCTGTTCTCGTAAGAGTCTTTTTCATAGTCCAACTAGATGTCTTAGGTTACATCCAACATGATTTTAGGCAGAAGGTCTTCATACCTGTGGATGGAGGTGCAGAGAACATCTTCATTATTTCCTCTTTTCTTTCCTAAACCCAACTTTTGCTTCTGTTTATGGCATCCCTGGATCTTCAGAATATCTTCAGAACTGTTTCAGGATGTCCAGAAGCTTTACACACCTTTGTTTTGGAGATCTACTCAAGACATTACTATCACCTTAACTCCAAATCGGCGCCCATCCCAGCACTTCAACGGCTGGATACTCATTTCCCATAATTACTGTTAATGCTATGGCATTCGCCGATGATTTTATAGTCTCTACTAAAGAGGGCTTGCAAGAACTCCTCAATGCATTCGACTTATTTCAAGTTTGAGGGATAAATATCAATGCGATAAAATCGAGTACATTTTTTTTTGCCTCCTCAAGTATAGACAAGAAATTGAGATTGCAAACTTTGAGATTTCCTTATACAGCATGTCCTTGCATTATTTCTTGGTTCTGGATGAGGATATCTTGGTGTTCTCTTTTTTTTCCCCGAAGGCTGCTCCTTTTTAGGAGCAACTACTCTAGATATCTTCTCTTCGAACTTGATTACGTCTTCATCGTGATGTGCCATTAACATTTGTCCCATATCGCTGTAAACGATGAAGGTCTTGTGATGCCCTCAGTGCGATGGTTGGTGCCTAGATTAGGTCTATCCAGGTCAAAGAAAATTTCTTTTCCACTTTGGATTATAGGTTTCTTGCCTCTAGGAGGTTGTCTGTTAAAGATAATTATCGAGTTACCTCTGAATGGGTACTTGAACACGGATTACGACTGTCCCAGCTGAACAAAGAAGATGGGCTTCAATGCTGCACGATTAAGTCGATGACGCTGCATTACAAGAACCTAAACATGTCCCCAACATCGATGGAACAGGGATGAGACTCATCTGCCTGGATTTGAATATATATAAAATCAATGCTATACCGATTCGATCTTGTCCTACTAAGGGAAAAAGTAATGACAAGAACTGTAGAGCAGACTGTCTTAGTATAAAGATTTTGCGCAGTGTTGCTATCGCCCACATGGAGTACGTGTCGGATGACAAGCAGTAGTGAGGATTATAGAAAATAGGTTAAAGGACGAATGGCGGATAATAGCAGTAGAGCCCATTATCAGATTAACATAGGACTGAGAAACCTGAATATGTAATAAAGAGACAAGATGAATTAGTTATCGACGTAGAGATTGTGGGTGTTGGCTGAGAACTCATTACTTTGCATCGTGAGAATGTTGGCTACTATATTGAAAACCAAGATTGGTGCGTGTAATTCAAGACACATTGCAGCAAAATTTATCTCATTTATGACATCATATATATACTTTTTAGAGGTGCATGGTTCCAGCAACGTTATATGTATGGACTTGCTAAGCATTGCACTCTTCAGGGATGATTATAAAATATTTTTTTTAGTGCCTTGTAGGGTACACTAATAGATTGGCAAACTTACCAGACAATGACTTCTCGATTCTCCAGTTGTGGAGATGGAGCATAGGCTATGATCGGACTTATGCCTGCTCTGTCCTTACGAGTATATGTAGAGCTATAGTATATACCATTATTTTTCAGATTCGTAATTTTATTCAGTCCGCAACTCTAAATAATTCAAATGCTTCTTTTTGGAGAGAGAGAGAGAGAGAGAGACTGTCCATACAAAGCAATGATTTGCCCCGCCCACTTCTTGACGCAACTTTTGCAGTGAGTGACTTCTCTCCTTTATGATTTATTGAATTTGTCAGTTTTCCCGTCAAGGCCTGTAGTTGTGGCTTCTGAGCTTTGCGTGGAAACTGTGAGGTATTATTGGGTCATGCACCAATTAAATACTCACTATTGTGATTATGTTTAATATTGGCTTTAAATTTGTCAATTAAATTTATGTAACTTTATATGAATAATTAAATGGAAACATAATAATAATAATTTTGGGGTATATTGGAAAATCTTTGATCCGATTTGTAGGAAAATGGATACGACTACGCCATTTGCAGATTTCAACTGTAAAGGAGGTCAGCATTCGCTCGGAATTTATGTCACTCTTGTATGTAGAATGGTGAGTAAGAACGTGTTAACAGCATTTCAGGAGTGGGGATATCGCAGTCGGTTATCTGCATGCGCTATGGAGACTAAAATATTGATTAACAGAAGCCAATGCCCCTTGAAAAAGCTAGTCGTTTCACCGTATCATTAGAGAATGTGTATTATTTATAGATGCGAGCAGTAACACGCAATCTCACCAGTGTTACTATGATAGGTAGCGGGCAGTGTGCCACGAATAGTCACATAGTCACGGAAGAGTTGAAATTCGAAAATATTTATTAACAACAAAGAATACGCATCACGGACTGGCACAGGCCAAAGTGCACAAAATCTCGACTGTGGAGCAAAAATCAGTTCGGTGGAGAGATATGTGCTCTTCCAGACTGGGGAGTGTGTTTGGGAATGGAGGATGCTTGGAAGTCGCTTTTTCCTTGGAGGGATTATCCGATTGATGAAGTTTGGTGATGCCAGTGTAATGATGTACGGTTGCCTCTTCTATTACGATTTAAGTCCATCGGTTGTAGTGCTCATAATGAAGAATTCTAAACAGGCCCACGTATCCTATTTTGTAGCAATTTTGTGGTACTGGTTCTTTCACTTTCCAGTAGGATGACGTTCCATGTCTGAAAGCAGTGAGTGGTTTTGCAGAGAATAACATGGGAACATTACAGTGTCCAGTACAGAGCTCGATCCGAACTTAGTAAAATGTGTGGAAGAGTACGATTACGGAAATGCATCAAACGAAGAAAGAAGTGCAGAACTACCAACTTTCCTCCACAAATTAGTAGGTTTTTCACGACGCATTAAAGAGTTATTACAGTTAAAGAAAACAAAGCGTTATTAATTTCCGTCAAATAAAGACAAGCTATGATTAGTATGAATGGTGCATATAAAATTGTTTGTACTGGAATACCCTGAAAAACCCTTAGTCTATATGTTCCAAACACTCATTTTCGAGTTCACACTGCGATCTGTCGTTTGGTTCTAGAAGTTACGAAAATATTAAAAGTATAATTTTAGTTGGAGCATCTTAAGATGATGTAAAATTCTTTATGGTTTCTTTCATCAGGACTGTGTTAATCGGATGTGCATTTTAATGCGTAGAATCTGTATAACTAATTGGCATTTGTAGGTAAAAACTGGTAGTTGTTGATCCCACTGCTGAATCACAGCGCTCCAACCTTATCAGCACGTTATCATGAGTTAAATGATAACGTGCTGATAAGAGTAGAAGTTGACAGCCAGAAACTTATATTTTACGAATAAATGTTACTCTTATCTTTGGATGATGCTTTGCGCAAGTTAGAGGAACATTTCTGGGTTTAAAGGCTTCGTTAATGTTTGCTACACAAGATGTTCTAAGATTTGAGTAGTTATTCTTTTCCCATTTGACGTCAGAAAGTGGTTATTCCGTATGATCTCATACGAAATCATAGCAACTGTGAAATAGCAGGCGATCTAATCGGGAAAAAATCTGTTGAAATCAATGCGACAGTATTCAGCTGTCATGAAGGTAGTAATCAATTTTTGTTGGTATCAAGCCCATCTTGTGTGGCAACTGATCTAGGTAAATGTTACCTTCCGTATAAATAAAATGCTATCAGATAACACTTCGTTAATTCTATTCAGGCCAGTTTTTTTTTTTTTTTGACAAAATCACAACTATTCAGATGTAAATAACAAGCTGAAAGGAATCCTAAATATTGTAATAAACATCTATCTATGTCTATTTTACTTCAGTTGAAAAGACTGGGGATTCAAATCTCGTCCGTGAAACCAGCGAAGACACTTGCAGCTAAAAGTAGTTTAGCCGAACTCATAAAGACGAGGGAGGTTTTTTTTTTTTTCTCTCGTAAATTAGGACACTTCTGCAAAACAGACAGGCTGAAGAATACATGCAGTTAACAAGTATTATATGGCATGTCCCTTAATTGTCTCAATTACAATTCATTGGATGGAGTTTGGAAACATATGTGACAAACGACTATTAAATATTATCCAGCACGAAAAAAACTTTTATATTAATAAGGACAAAAACATAAGCAGTTCATATTTGTATGAAACACGAGAATTCGTACAAATCTCGCACAGAATTAACTTTCATGGGAACAATGCAGGATAAGTTGCTTTCAGCAGTTGAATGAAAAACAATAATCTCGACGCAGTTTACCAAAGGTGTCAGGAACGTTCCGTGTGAGGATTCTTACAAAACCTGACTACGGTACTTATGTTGGAAATTATTGGCATTCAGACTTGGAAAAAAAAAAACAATAAAAAAGTACCAGTTTGTATTACAATATTTAAAAATAAAACGATTCAAGCGCATAAATGTAAATACTATACCGTTATTATAAAGAGTATTTTCATTTGAGTTCCGCAGTTTTTGTGCGTGTATATTTAATACATGAACAACTACAACACTTTTATATTGCCATTGATTTAACTTTTCTATTAATATAATGCCAACATTTTGTTCCGTGTGATGACATCCAAAATTACGATGAGAAAGTTCGGTGAATCGATGAAAGAAAAGAAACATTAATATTGTTAGGCAAATAGTGTGTTTTTTCAGTCACATATTTTTAAGAAATTTAATTTTTAAACTTGTTTACATGTCGAAATTAAGATGTAGAGAAACGACAAATTTCACATTGCTTAAAATTTTGGAAAGGTATGCATATCAGTGTTGTTAAACAGTAAGATCCCGTCTACCCTAGTGCAATTAGTTCACACTTGAGATAATCGGTGTTTTTCTTAACCTTTGGCCTCGCGACTGTTCTGGTTCATTCTTCAAACGCATAACCATTAAAACATCCACTTTTGCTTGTTAAGAAAACAACTACATGGTGATAACTATTATTTTGAAATAATGATAATTTTATGATACTAGTGTCGTAAAATTATGACAATAATAATCAATTTTATTATGGTCATAATAAGTTTTATGATATACAAATATTATTACGTGTTTTCTTATTTCGTTGCTGGAACTGAATTTCCGTGAATTTAGTCTTTGAATTCTTTTCGTTTTGATATCTGATACGTATGCATTTTGTCGAGTATAGCAATAAGATATTGCTATATAAAAAAGTTAGGCAAAAATCTTGATTTTGGTTCCGGATACTCCTCCTCCTCCATTTACTGAATTCGCATGTCAAAATTCTGAGCGAAGTGAAACAAATGGGGTTTTCCAGGTTGTGTAAGCTGCAAAGCAGTTTCTTAACTAGCTATAAACATACAGCTAATTAATCTAGAGGGTTAATCTTATCTGGAGATAACTTCTTATCCAAGAAATTTTAATTGCTTCTCGGAAAACATCTCACGAAGTTTGCAGTTTAAGTGTGAACTTTGCTAGTTGACAAGAAATAAGAAAGCAATAATTGAATTAATCGAAGTTGTAATGCGTTTTACTCACTCCCTGTCTTCTCATGTAATTGAGAGAAGTTATACTAGCTTCTGTTACAAGCAATTGCTTTCTTCAACACTACATTTACTTCTCTAAATAATGGAAAATTCGTTGCTTTTAGAATAGTGCAGACGTTGAGAAAAAACAGTTGTATATGTAATCGATCTTTATCAAATCTCCAAACTAAAGCATTACAATAGTGTAGCAGTTTGGTCTGTTATTGTTTATCAAATTTTTAACAGGAACGTTTTTAGAAAGATTGCATAGTTAGTTCTGTTAACCAGTGCGCGAATGGGATTGATTGTTTATCAACATATATCGTCACTTGTCTCTAGTCATACTGTGATCAGTTATGTAAGTGAATGCACTACTAAAGCACCGTCGGAAATGCTAAAACTATCGATATATATTAATGTTTTCTTTTACTGAAAATAACCTACAGAATATTTTAAGTTGTTTAGGATTATTAGGTGAGAACAGCTGTCTCCCACTAGTGTCTGTTTTGGAAGGAAGGGCGGAATCGGAGTAAAAATGCATGAAGCGAAACATCTGCAGAACACAAAGGAATCACAGGAATTGTACAAACTAAATAAACTCAATTAAAAAAAAAAAAGTCGGTATACTGAAATTAAGTGTCTTTGAGAAGGTTATTTAGTTCTGCTTTTCTTTTAAGGCCTCCTTGGTCGAAGGACATTCGGAATACGTTTTACGTACTTGAATGCTTGCATCAACCTTCTTTCTGTTCAGGTGAAACCAAAAGTGCTACAGGATGGAGGTCACGTTAATAAAGGCGACCTCCGTGTGAAACAAGATACAATCTTGAGCACGTACCAATTGAGAATGAGAGCAAGCATTCAGATCTGGATTGGCGCGAAGATAAAAAGGTCTAATATATGGACTAATAATTAATTTTCAACAGCATTAGGAAATTAAATTTAAGAAGTGTTTTCATGGAATATTTTGCTTGTTTTGTTGCAAATACAATCACCGCGGTATCTAAGAATACTATAAAAAGCGTTAAAACCACATTAAATACAACAATTAAGGGAGTTCTTCGAGCCTTCTTCACGAATGTTAACACTGATGACTTTTTCTCGTGACAAGAAGTAAAACTTCTAACTGCAGCTGATTAGAAGTTCATCCGCAGATTATTCTCCAGTGATAATCGGATAACCTGCTGAAATTTAGGTTATTATATTTCTCTCAAATGCTCCTTTTTTTTTTTTTTTTTTTGGAATGATACGACAATGTACTTTTGTTAATACGTAGATCACTTGGATTCGAATCTCGTCTGGGAGACGGATCTTTTATCGGGGATTTTTCACTGAAGGTGAATCAGCACGCTACAGTTCAAGACACTACAGTTGTATGGTGTCAGTGGGGCATTATATCAAGCAGTACTTAGTCTTTATTTGAGTTGTAAGTCAGCAGTTAGAATTGAAGGAAGTATAGGATCGTGATTTAATGTTAAATCTGGGGTCAGACAAGGATGTACATTATCCCCTCTGTTATTTATTATCTATATGGATCACATTGTGAAGGAAAGTGATATTAAACCTGATATCAAATTTGGAGGTGTTAATCTCAGCTCTTTGCTTTATGCGGATGATGTTATACTTCTAAATAAATCCACTACAAGTCTGCAAGATTCCCTGATTAAATTGAATAACTCTTGTAATAGATTTGGTATGAAGGTCAGCAATATCAAGTCAAAGACAATGATAATAGGCAGAGGTATTCAAAATATCAATTGCATTTTGAATGGAAAACCTGTGGAACAAGTAAAACATTTCAGCTACTTAGGCACGATTTTTAGTGAAGATGGTAAATTAAATATGGAAATAGACAACAGGATCAACAAAGCTGGCATGGTAGGAAGTCAACTGAATAAATTTATATGGAATAAGAGAGAAATTAGTCAAAACACTAAATAAGCTGTATACAAGACAGCGTTCAAACCAGTTTTAACTTATGGATCTGAGAGCTGGGTTAGAAGTAAAACACTTGACCAAAGACTTGAGACCGTAGGTATGAGAATCTTGAGAAAAATTAGGGGTATGAACAAATGCCATATTAAAAACGAGGATATTAGGAAAGAACTTGACATTGTCAGCATCCAGGAATGTGTTAGCAGAGCTAATCTCAGGTGGTATGATCACTTAAACAGAATGGGCGAGGAAAGATTAGCAAAACAAGTGCTCTCTGCCCAGTTGGCAGGAAAAAGATCCAGAGGAAGACCAAGATATAGGTGGACAACATTATCAAATCTTATATTTCTATAAGATTTGATAATGTTGGAGTCTTGACAGGTAACAGACTAATTTGGAGGAAAATTATAGATAGAAAGTTAGTAATGATGTAAATTTTTCATGTAGCACTATCATATTCTGTACACCCCTTGAGGGTACATGTCAGGAATTTGACGATGATAATGATGATGATGGTGAATCAGCTAGTTTCTTACGGAGATAGTAGGATTTCCTTTACTGAATGTTTATTTATTGAGTTTTTATCTCAGCAAAACAGAGAAACCAACTGGGGGAGAAACCACACGCAGTTATCAAACGTAATGTCCAGGCCCATCTGCTGCAGCTGCCTCAGTTTACTTTAACAGACAATACAGCAATCCCTCGATTAGTGCGCAAAACAGGCGCATTAATCGAAAACGCACTAATCGAATATAATAACCTATGGGAAAATGTATAATTCGTTCCTCAGATTTCTTTTTTGACTCTTAATTTTTTATAAAAGAATTAGGGTATGTCTCGGGGCCTAGTTAAAGGAAAACAATGAAGCTGAAAGGCAATAAAGCATATTCAGAATAGAAATGTATTATTCTGCATCTTAACAAAGAATTGATCTAACGTCGTTTGGCGGGCATTCTGTTCTGTTTCTTTTTTTCATACAACCGACGGAATGGCCCTATTTACGGGTTCTCTCTTCGCCAGGGTCAGTTTCTAAGCATTGCTGCTTAAAAACGTCGATTACATGAAAACTATTTTCAAATTGTTTCTGTGAAATCTCTTTGGGCTTTTCAGTGATTAAATGTTCTTCATATTCTTCAGGATCATCCCGCTGTGCATCTAAATTTAGCAGGTCGGAATCACTCAACTTCTCAGAATGAGATTTAATTCACTTAGATTCATTTGAAAAGCCTCTAAAATCATTTGCATAATTTGGAAGAATGTGCTTCCAAATGGATCGCATATTGCTAGCAGTAATTTCATTCGACTTTATAACCATGCTGAGATTTCTCTGATTTAGCCAGAAAAGTCTTGGAAGGCATTTGCTTCCAAAAAAAGGCCGGTTTCATTACCATTAAACATTTGTTGATCACAACAGTCTCCTTCTTACACAATTTTCTTCAAAATCTCTGGATATCTCCTTATCTGCACCTGTAGCTTCTCCTGTGATTAAAACATTAGGTAGGCTATTTCTCTTTTTGAAAAGCTCAAATCAACCAGCACTAGCGTGGAATTATTCTTTTCCATCATTGATAGCCCTTTCTTTCCAGGTTACAAAGAAACAATGCTTTTGATTTAATAAGGCCAGTGTTTAGCGGGATCGGTTTTTGGTTACAATCTTCGATCCATGTAAAAAGAAGTCTCTCTAATTCAATCATTATAATACTTTGATTTCGAATGCATGCATGATGAACTTGAAGCAGACTTACCTTTTTCTTTGTATTCAGCAGTTGATTCACCCGTTTTTGTGTTCTTGTCCTACCTTTGCGCTGGACTCGCCATGTTCGTTTTTCTTTATTATTTCAAGTTTTTCTTCCAATGAGATTACTTTTCGAATCATTTTCACGCTTCTATTTTTTGCTCACTAATTTACTCATGATTTTTTGCTCACTTTTACTAATGATTAAAGGTTAGGAAAATAATTTGAAATAAAAAAGTAAGGAAAACAATTGCATCATCAAAATGCTATGTAAAGCAGAGATGATATGCATCGTGATATGATCATCAAAATGCTATGTAAAGCAGAGATGACATATATTTTGGCGGTAAATTTGAAGCATAGTGTACATGGAAATAGTGTAGTGTGCCATTATAAAATAACTTTGTAAAATGTTTCAAATTGGTAACTAAATTATTTCATCCTGGTGAGTGATTTTTTAAAATAGTTAGCCATAAAAAAATGTATAGATCGAAAATTTTTGAAATCTGTCACATTTATTTTTAAGATGTATATAGGCGCACTAATCGAATTTTAGAAGCGCACTAATCGAATTTAGGTATCGAAAAAATGACACAATAATCGAAAACGCACTAATCGGGGCGCATTAATCGAGGGATTGCTTTAAATGTATTAAAATTTCCTCAGTATCACAGACACTCCTTCGTTGGTGATGTTAAAGATAAAACTTTCTGAAAAATTACCAATTCCCACATCATTCCGACCTCATGGCTTGAAGAGTGTCTTAAAAGCGTCTCAAAATTCCTTCAACATGTGCAGAAGAGTGGGTGCAGTTCGGGTAATCATTGCCCGATTCCGCTTACAATTTACTTGCTCGCTTTTCTTCGCCAACATTTGCAGTATCTGTTTTCAGCATTTTCTGTAGATGAGATTGCTTACTATTTCACCACTCATTCTCATTCACTTTAACCGTCATTAGGTGTATCCTTCCGTTCAAAAAATAAATAAAGGGAGAGAGAGAGAGAGAGAGAGAGAAGTGATGTCCGGATGCAGAATGTACTGTAATAAAGTGAAAGATATTTCGTCCTTCAAATGTACAGAATGATGCTCTTGCATAACAGGATATTCAGCAGAAAAGTGATCCCACAATTCAAACGAATCCTTCTTGTATCGAATGGCTAAAATGCATCAACACTAATTTCATTTTCACTTCTGCACAATGTGCAATAGAAAAATACACCATATGCGTTTAGTTTCCATCGCAATTTGTTGCTTACTCATGTCTGATGGTTTTATTTATTTCATAACGATTTCATTTCGTTGCGAAAGCAAGGAAATCCCCCGAAAGTGCTGCAACATATTTCCAATTTGTTGAAATTTCATTCATTTCTGATACCGACTTTTTTTGATTATGTAGTGGATTTGAGGATGTTGCTGGAATCCATGAACTCGTTTTCTGCCTAACTCCCTCATGTCTGTATGAAAGAATCCTGGAATGTTATCATGATAGTGGTGCAGAACACTGTCTGTGACACATTTCAAAAGCGTTGTTTGCCTCGAAAGTGTAAACTGATGCACTATTAAAATACTTGTTGGTTCGTTCTTTTTCTTTGTCACGTTATGTAATAACAACAGATCATCAATATATGAGCCGAGATCCTGATGCTTAGTGATCTCCTGTCGATTGTAATATAAGAATTGAACATTATCATTTATGTCTTGTGTTATAAAAATTGATTTTATATAATAGCTTTCGGAGGCCCTGAGGGATAGGAGCACCCCCCCCCCCCCCGAAGTGCAGCATCGGCCAGCACTGGTAGTCACGAGTTGAAATTATCAAGTAAGTGCCGTCTGCTTGCCGTCACCAAAACTTGTTCTATGCAATTATTAAAATAAAGAGCCGAAAAAGCTTGTTCTGTGTGCTTGTTGCTTTTCGATGAGCATCTCAACTCGCTTGGGAACTTCTCTGTTAATAAAACCTTATTTCCATTTCATTTGCTACATGACCGATATCAAATGCTGGCAGTTTTTATAAAAGCGCAAATATATCCGGTTATTTTACAGAATACGGAATTGCCTTAGCAAATTATCAATTTTTCCCCCCTCACGCTGACCTAAATAGTATAATGAGTGTGTAGCTGTAATAATGAAGCGAGCAGGCATACAATGGCTTTATGGTCGACTGATTTTGGATCAACAGATCGACTTAAGATAATTTTTTTTTAAATTCAGAAATAGTTTCGAGTGAATAACTTGCGATTGCTGCTACATATAAAAATGCCAAAATAAGAATATTTTTCTATTTTCTGCCTTTATCTCATCTCATTTTCCTTCCCCTCCTTTTACCTTGCGGTGTCGAGGGTTTATTAATCATCAGACCTCAACTGTTCACAGGATAAGTGGTCAGCCCTACGCCCCGGTGTATCAAGGCCGGTTTGCCTGCTTTGCGGGATGAAAACCCCTACTGTCCTCGGGTAACTTGGCTATGGCTGAGGAAGATCCTTCAACTTCTCAGGTCTCCGACGGAAATCGAACCTAGAACAGTCCTTCCCCAGGCATATGGTTGCGAAGTACACAGCCACTAGGTTAACCGCGCAGACTTCTGGCTTTATAATTAATATAACTTCAATCTTATCTTATTTTTTGTCGAATTATATCAATATTTTGCATTCATTACCCATTTTGTTTGGCATTTAAAAACCAAAATTCAAATTCGTTTTCCAAGCAAACTGTTGATAGTTATTTAACCTTCACCCCTGCACACAGTATGTGTTCGAATTTTGCCTGGATACGAAGAACATTTATAAGGTCTTTTCGGATGAAGGTGAACAGGCAAAACCGACCAGAAGATCACACGCAGTTAATAGATGTATAATAATATGCTAGCCTTATAGCCTGCTTATAGCTGCTTCGGCTTAAGTCCAACCAGATCAAACCATTGCATATTTTGTAAGCATGCGCACCTGTCTCCAGTGGCGAATTCTCCACGCTGGCTATGCTTGCTGCGCAAGCGCATTAATTGAGAAAGAAGTAATAATTATTTGTTAATAAATGCATGCATTTATAAGCATTCCATTTAGGCTTTTATTTTTGTAGGCAGAAGACGTCTTAAGCTTGCGCGGCAATAATTGAGCTTTGCGTTGTGTATCGAAGGTCGATGCTTGCTCGTCTATTCAAAGCTACCTTGGCTTGCTCGGTTGTAGGAGCTTCCAAGGTCCTCGCTGCAGCACTGTGATTTCATGCGCGCGCATAGCCATTTCCGCTCCCTTCACGTCATCTTAAACATAAGGCCATACGCAGTCAAAGTAGCTCTAGCCAGTGAGCTTCAACCAGCCTTTACAAGTATGCGTGTTGCCTGGGAAAATTAAGTTACAACGAACTTTTTATGACGATGTTATTGACCAGTTCATAAAGAAGAACCGTAGGGTAGAATTTGTATTCAAGTAGCTAAATTGAAAAAAAGATAGAATATCATTTGTAAAATAAATGTTGTATTTGTATGATTAAATGGACATACATTTCTAAATATATAGTTTTAAATGGTCAGTAATTCATTATTCTGCTAATCAGACTTCAATCACACCTCTCACTCCCTGAATGATAATAAGAGCAAGCGTGAATTTCAAGACCAGCATTCGCCCCTGCCTGTCTCCTTCTAATCATTAAGTGATAAGATATGGATTGTTCAACAAAAAGCACAGTGTGTTTTTACGATACATGTAGTTCAGCTCATTTCAAATACAATATGTGTTTTTAACGAGAATTTGGACATGATTATCAGGCCAATCTACCCGATGACAAAGTGACAATATTTAAAAACGTCTGCAGGCCGCCCTTTGGATGCCCATCTCTTGTATGTGAGTTGGGTAGAAAAGGATCACATTCTTAGCTAGTCTTGACCTCTAGCTTCAACTTTACATAATCCCATAAAATTTACAATCCCATAAAAGTTACAGTAACAGTTAAATGTAAAAAAAAAAAAGCTATACAAGGAAATCGCTCTGAACATCTCGTCCCAGGTGAAAAACAAGTCACTCCAGACTGTGACACACAATATTTGTTATGTTTGTATCTTATTTTTTTTAAAAATAAATATTTGCATCAAAAATGCCAGCATTCCTTTTCTTATACGTTGTCTGCCATACGAAAGTTTGGTGAACAGTTGGAACCATTTGGGCAACAGTTGTATTCCCAATTGTTGTTGGTCATGTTTCTAAACGCGTTTTCACTTAACACTGATCGAAAAATACCGCTCTTTACATACAAAAGCCTGATTCTAGTTAATAGACACAGTTACGAAGTTATTTTTTTTATTTCTTTATTTTCTTTTTTTCTGCCGATATTTTCTTAATTCTATGGTTTAGTGTTTTTTATATTTTTATTCGTGGAAAAACGAGCCCTTGGGATCAAATTCTAATCTGCAGCTTATTAGACACGTTTCCTGGTAAGAGAAAAATTAGAAGAGACTCGTGTGTGTGGTTAATTTATTTTACCTTGAAACAATTCGCGGTAATCTTATTGGCCTGTTAGCGCGATTTCGGAAAAGAGAGGTGGGGGGGGGGGGGGTAAAAGAAAGCTCACTGACATTTCACAAGTAGCGTACCGAATGCGAAGGATAACTGCTGATAAGCAGTCAAACCAGGTGTCCTTGCACTTTATTCTAAGGCAGTGTCACAAGAAAAAAAAAATTTTTTTTTTCTTGTGACACTACCGTTGTTTCTACCATTGTTTGCATTATTTGTAGCTACTGCAGTACAAGGATCGGAGCGGTTATAATAATGAAATATACAGGAATGAATGTGTCAGAGAAATGATGCAAAAAAAAAAAAGAGACTGATCTGGAACTATATTTTTTTAGTTCATAAGTAAACGATACTTCGATGTGACAGGTAGTATTTCTCAAGGAATTTCGTTCTGTTTCTAATTAAAAAAAAAAAAAAAAACTTTCATTTCAGTTCATAGTCACTCGTACATTTCTATAAGGTGTTTCTATTAAAATATCTTTTAGATATTTAATTCAATTATTTATTTATTATTATTTTTTTTTGCCAAATGTCATAATTTTCTCATATCCCTTGTGTGTGTGTGTGTGTGTGTGTGTGTGTGTGTGTGTGTGTGTGTGTGTGTGTGTGTGTGTGTGTGTGTGTGTGTGTGTGTGTGTGAGCAATGCTTACGGGGTTTTGCATAATTCTGTTTCTTTTCATGGCTGTATTATTATTATTATTGTATTTTGGTCAATCATGGATTTCTTGTGGAATTCCACCCCTTGAGAGGGCGCTGCTTTCATTGTTTATCGAAAAAAACCAAACGTGTTTTGTTAAATTGAACGTAATTCAACTTTATTTTTTTCCCTAATATGCACGATAGTGGAGAATTATGACATTTCGCCAACTAAATGAATTGAATTAGAGGGCAGCATGCTGAGAAAGAGGAGAAGTTCCACCACTAAAAAACGAAGTAATTTAACCGGATTCTTAGTAATGCTGCGGGGAATTAATCGCCGCGATAGACTGTATGCTATTTTATAAGACCAATCATCAGTGAAACAATTCATTACTACCACTCATCTGCTTATAGTTTCTAATACTAGATTGCGAGCAGTACGACAACAGTGTAAAATATACGTCGAAGGGGAAAACAAACAAACTTTATAGAAATGTTCGGATCAATTCAAGTCATCATAATGAAATTTTTTTTATTAAAAACATTGTGAAATGTGTGTTTCCATTGGATCGAAGCAGTTTTATTCATTTTATACATGAATATACAGTATTGCCATCGAGCTTTAATATTAATACTTAAGCTTGACTTATTCTACGATTTCTCAAATAACACAATTATATCCAATTATAAATCATCTAAAGCTCTTTTTTTTTTTTCTGGTTTTTCAAAGGAAATAAAAGGCGAAGTTTTCTTGAACTTTAATCGACTTTTTGGACGGTTGGCAGCCGGCTTCCACCGTTAGTTATTCACATGTGACGTCACTGAACATTTCGTAGTCATTCCCGTATTTAATATCGTTTGGTGAGTGAAGCTTTTTGCTAGAAGAAGTGGTAGGGTCGCAGATGCCTTTTCCACATAGTGTTAGTAGGAAAATTGCAAACATCCATGCGCTGGGCGGGATTCGAACCCATCGTCTCTTGCCTGGAGAGCTGATACGCTAACTACTCGACCAACCAGTCAGGCGTGCTACTACTTTTAACCGCCAAAAATAGCTGGACTCAGCTTTTTTGATGATTTTTCGAGGCACTGGGGCCAGAGTATGGTAGACGACTTCCCCACTTCGTGATCCTAAACTCGTATTGTTGTCTGAAATACCGTGAGTTCTGTGGTCGATATTTCTGTATTGCTAGGTTAAAAACCCGAGTTTCATAGTGGTTGTATGTGGTGTTGTTTTTAAGTACTGCTGAAACAGCCAAAGTTATGAGACAGTGTGAAATGTCTATTAATTGTGTTTGTTCCTCTGACCGGTTTGTCCGCTTTGAAGGAGGATGAACCTTATCACCACCGTATATGAAACTGCTAACTAACTTCAGTTGAAAAGCCCTTAAAATTTAAGTTTCTCAAATTCCACTGATGCGGGGAAAAAAAGAATAAACAGGCGAAAAAGCCTCTTAACTAACTCAACTAAAGTTCAGTTAGCTAACAGGCTTTCTGGCACATGAGCTAGCAGACATGAATTAATTACATAAACAATCATGCTTTTTATAGCTAACAATTTGGCAACAAAAGGTCATCTTCAAAGCAAAACGAACGAAAAAGCAACCTTGAAATTATTCAGATCATAATATTTACGAAGTTATTATAAACAAGCAGTTTATTATCGGCCTTCTCCTAGAAAGCAGATTTTTATCGCCAACTATGGCGGCACTCATGTTTATATCATTCTATTTAATATGGCGTACTTACGATCTGTGTTAATATCCTAAAGGGAATAACCTCCATGGTTCAAGCAGACTTTAAAAATAATAAAAAAAATTTAACACTACCGATAAAACGAGCCATTCTTAATTAATGTCATACTCTTTGAGGACTTGAAGGGTCACAGGAAAAATGTCGCAGAATATACTAAATTGACGTCTCGCTAGAGAATCGGAGCTGATATTTCAGATTATGAACAGAGCACGTTAAGGTAATAATCTTTTAAAAATCACAAAAAATATTAAACTGCTTAATAAAAACAAACTCCACTTACCGATTTATCTCTTGATTTCAAAGAATTATACTTCTAATCGGAATTATTATATATAATTGTTGAAGTCAAAAAATTGGAATAAATTTAACTGAAAAATTTAAAGGTAAGTTTAAAGGTAAGTTTAAAGATTTTATGCATTGGCCTTTATGGGTCATTTATTTCACTTACGGAGAAATGACGAGTGTGTTATTTTTAAAGGCAAATATTTATGCATTTACGCTTTTTTTTTTTTTTTTTTGTTTGTTAAGCGATACCGAAAAAGCACGGGGGAGAGGTTGAAAGTTTATTTTTCACTTGGTTAGACTATAATAAATTTAGTTTAATCCTTTATCCAAGTGTGAGTAAAGTTTGCGCCTGAAAGTATCTTCAGGACTGGGATAAGGCGGAGCAAGCTAACATCACTCCTATCTCAGTATCTCCCATAATGCAAAGCACATCTCCTTGCGGATATGTATAATGTTATGCATTAAGGGAAGGGCCACTACCCAGACTAGTTTCAACCTTTATTGAGGTCTCTTCAATGGGAGCCAGGTCCAAGTGGAGATACCAGGCAGAAGCATTAGCAAGGTCATCTCTGCCTATAGGAGTTGCCAAACGGTGTGCCATCTTTTTATTAAATTACTCTGGATTTAGAGAAAGATGTTGAAAGTTTATTTTTCACTTGGTTAGACTATAATAAATTTAGTTTTATCCTTTATCCAAGTGTGAGCAAACAAAGTTTGCTCCTGAAAGTATCTTCAGGACTGGGGTAAGGTGGTGCAACACCGGGCGACTCGTTGCAATGGGAGAAGGTTTGATACTTTGTGACATCGAGGGAGGCGGGGGGGGGTGATCCTAATGTCCCGAATTCACGCAGAAGTATGTGGTAAGTCGTTCAGGTGGATGTTTACAGGAGAAAGCTTTCGACAAGCTGCAAATTTTCAAACAAAGAGGAAGCTCAATGCAATGTGGTCGCTGCTGGCTAAGTAGTTGATGACCTCCGCGTTGCCCTGTTTCGAAAACTCAAAGATTACTATCAATAAAACGCGATGCGGAGAAACGAACAGTAAACATTTCGGTTACTGTCGCCTAAACACACTTTAGGAAACGCGTCGACCTGCCGAACATCAGAAGTTAACCTTGTGTTATCGGTGATGACAAAGGGCGAAGCTAATCAGAATAAGCGAACCTGTTAAGGAAAAATTTACGTGTTGTTCGGCAGCAAACTGATTACATTGTCGTCCTGATGGGTCGGTTAATTTCAGAGGTCACCCTGAACTTGACGGTTATTATCCGTATCGGACAATCACATGTTTATTTTGTCAAAATCTCTTGAGCAACCTGTGCCATTCAACGGAATAAGTGCAAAGTTAACATTTCTTTATTTGCACTTCCCGGCATCACACAAAATGGTTTCCCCAGTGTGTGATAGGCTCACCAGTTTCATCACCACAGAATAAAAATTATTTTTAAATTTAATTTTTATATCAGAGGTCCTCGTTTTTTGTTCGTAGCATTATTGATAAGCTGTTGTAACATAAAAGGGATTAGCACGTGGAAAAATAAAGAATAGCGAAAGAAACCTGAATGGTTCAGCAAAGGTGAATTGAATAAAAGTTAAAGGAAAAAGAATGATGCTTTATGGTTTTAATGGCGCAAGAACAGCCAAGGTCATATTGCGCCATATCAAAGGTTACGGCAATCACAAGTATCGATGGCCGCAGCGAAATTCGAACCCGCAACCTGTTGGTTGGAGAGCGGGTACTCTAACCAAGCCGGGAGAAAAAAATACTCACCAGGAATACAAGAAGAGATAAAGCATAAATCAGATTTAATAAGTTAAAATTTGTTTATTATTAGATTTAAACGAAAACAAATATTCCCACCTACTTTATAAATTAACTGACGTGATTTTGTTTGAGTGATAATAAAAACGAAAATAAAAATAACCTGTAGACTGCTGCGAATGACTATATTCTCAATGTGTCTGTGTGTGTGGGGGGGGGGAGAAGAATAGCATGTTACAGCATCTATCAAACTCTCATATTTTTCTCTTCCGTCCCCCACAAAATTAATAAAATATATCCAAAATAGATTTTTGAATTCAATTTCAGTCACAAGTCCTGGATATGATAAGAGTAACAGCGGGTATTGGGCCTACCTACCACGAACAGCGGATACTGTACATGCACTTTCATCGTTCCTATTTTGCACAGCAATTCCTCTCTGGCTGGAAAGAATGGAAAGAATTCCATAAAATTTAGGAACGGCACTAAAATTTCAGGCATCTCAATTTTAGTTTAAATTCGACTTTTCGAAATGATTATATTCGAATTGTTTTTTGTTCGTAGCATTATTGATAAGCTGTTGTAACATAAAAGAGAGTAATTAGTACGTGGTGAAATAAAGAATTGATAAGAAATTATAAAAAGGTATATGTTTCAAATGAAAGTGAATGAAACTGTTTACGGTGTATCAAAGACTATTTTACGTTCAGTTTTTGCAATCATGAACGATCGTATCCAATCCTCTCCATATTCTGTATTGCAGATGATTCCACGAATATTTACATAAAAATTAATACCATTGAAATTTACATTATAATTTTAATTGCATAAAATTGAATTCGACTTCAGTCATCGACTTATTTCAGTATGAATTCAACAATTAAACAAGGTATATGTTTCATTCTTGTTTCATTGTTCTTTCCTTACAATCGTGCAAGGAAAGAACAACTAAATAAATAAACAATACAACAATGAGAACATGGTCAGCAACACGTGCATAAATTAGATTAACAATTTGTTTCAGTTCATCGAAATATGAATATTTACAGAAGAGTAAATAGGTACTCTTACTCTAAGTCTACTTGTTTTAGTTTTTTCGTTATTTAAAAGATATTTTAGTTTTATATTTTCACTGCACTGAAAGTAAATCTAATAATTACTAATAATTTAAAATCTACTAATGGAAATACTAGGCACGAACAAATCAGATCTCATTTAATTGCATTTATTTGCTAAGCCTGTTGAATGAGATATAGCAATAATTTTGTGAGTCGAAACACAACGAAACGAAATTAGCAACATGTTTTCTATATAATCGCATATGTCAAGAGGTGAACGACCCTGTTTTGTGCCCGTTCTATAAATGCATCGAAGTTCTAGTATTGATTGACGACTTTGATAAACAACAATAGATGGAGCCACAATGCAATGAGAGAATCGAATACTGTACCATGTTATTTGCTCTTCGTATAGTTAGAAGCCTTTATTATATCGCGAAATCTTTACACTTAGTTTAATTGTTAAAACCCATCATAATAGTTGACCCTCATAAGAATTTCGATATATCATTCTTTTATTAAACTTTTTATGATTAATGAGCCCAAATGCTTGCGATCCTTTTCAATAATAGTAGCAGAAAAAGTGAAAAACTTAACCTTTGATTAATAAATACCCTTTGAATGAAGTTTTTATAAATGACTTGTAAAAATTAGATGCTATTCTTATTTAGTTACTCACTTACTAATATATGGTTTTAATATCGATTTGAAATTTATTGGAAATAACATTTTCTTTTTTGTTGATATATTTTTAAATTACTGCATAATGTTCTGCAATTGCAAGAGATGGCAGCACTGTACGACTATGAATATTTAGATCTGAAACAAGCATCCAGTAAATAATTAATTGAGTTGGAATGAACTGGTGCTGGGGAAAGGCGTCATTTTGCCTAAGTAGATTATGTTGTCTGTCTACTAACGCGCGTGTGTGTGTGCGTGTGTGTGTGTGTAGATGGCAACTGAATCTACTTAGGCAAAATGACGCCTTTTTTTATAATTTCTTATTTTTATATATTATATTCTCCTGGTTAATTAAACGAAGATGCCAAGATAATAATGCATTTCGTTAGTTTTTTTTTTTTTTTTTTTTGCTCTTTGGGAGAAAATAAACACTTGAACATAATAAGGCCATGCGATTTAAATTCTTAGAAGCTTTTATTAATCTTCAGATATCTTTCCTCTGTGGCTGAAGACTATTCGATGGATCCTTTCCTAAATATCTCTAGGCGGGATTTCTTGCTTACATTTCCTTATGTCCGACACTTGTTCTTGACCTAGTCTAGTACTTATCGAATCTGGGCAACAAGAATCTTCTCTAGTTATTTATAATGGAAGTGTCTCTGTTTCTGGAAATTGGTACATGATGCCGAAGTACTGCTTTAAATTTCTTCATAAAACAAGCATTGTAAATTCTTTTTAAAAATTATTTTTATGCTCTGCCGTGGATAAACTGAAGGTCTGTGGGCTACAAAGACTAGTTCATAGACGAAAATCAGGAACACACATAAGCTATTATTGAGTACATGCTGTCATGTACTCAACGGAAGATTAGTTGAGTACATGACAGCAATAATAATAATAATAATAATAATATATAAATCTGATTACTAATAGGGGCAGTGTCGTGCTGATAGATTTTTAACTCTCCGTGCAGTTCATAAAAGGGAAGTTTGGCTTTTTTTAAGGAAGAGGTTACACGTGGTTTTAAGATTTTAAGAATACTTCTGATGTTTTCAGATGACGTTTAAAAGTTTTGATGTATCTTTCAGAAAGTTTTCAGGCATGTTTGCATATTTCTCAAAGAGAGAGAGAGAGTTGTCCACAGTGTTGCAGCGCATTGCATTATTGACTCCAGCAGTGCGTAACTGCCTCTTCAAGTGGAGAAGGAGCCAAAAGAAGTAGACAGTGAAAGGCTTCAATGCTTCTCCACGCAAAACCCAACGACAGATGGGATCTCATTCAATTCTCGTCCACAAAAATCACATTTGTTTAAAATGGCTTTGCATTGTGCGCTTCCATAAAAACAACTTTCATTCTCGGAGCAACCATGTTTTTTTTTTCCTTCTGACGGCAGTTGTTTTGCTTCGCTGCCCTTTTTTGCAGTAATTTTGCCAACAGCAATCTCTTCACTCTTACATCCGTCATTTACATGGAGCACGCTCTGCTTCATTGAACAAGGCACTTATCACATTACTAACCTCAGCATTACGATGTTGTTGTTCGCGGATGATCTCACCAGTGTTGTCACCACTGTTTTCTCTTCTTTTATCACTACAACATGCCTCGCTGGATTCGCTTTTCCTAGTACAGGATTTAAGCCACCGATCCATGCCATGCAACGAACAGCAGTATATTAATAGCAGTCGAAACATAGTAGCCCCCCCCCCCCCCAGAAAAAGTGTAAACACGTTCTTCGAGTATTATTCATCGACTTATTGACCGAGTGATTGTAACTCATATTGTGTAGTGAAGTCGCTAAGTCGTCTCTCCGGCTAAACTGCATTAATAAGATGAAATAACTTGATTGATATTTTATATATCAACGGAAATGACTTTTATTTATCTAAAATAAAAACGTTACTGTATTAATCATGCTGTTTTAATTTTGGACCAATAACAGTAGTTCGTTATTTCCTTTGATTTAACTGTTTGTGACTTTTCAGAAGAGGCGGTTCTTCTCTTAGTAGCAAAATCTTTCCTTCCACTCTCTTCTGTTCTGTTCTGAACCTTCTCTTTCAAGGTTGTGTACCTGTCTCCATTGAGCATGTCATCTAGCATTGTTTTCCTTCCTCTTCCTCTGGGTCTTTTCCCGTCTATTTTTCCTTCGATGGCATCTCTGATGATTCCATTTCCTCTCAGAATATGTCCGACCCAGTTTACCTTTCTTCTTTTTATCCTTTTTAACAGACTTCTTTCTTCTACTACTCTTTTTGCGACCTCCTCATTACTTAATTTATCTGTCCATTTGATTTTTTCCATTCTTCTCCAAATCCACATCTCAGAGCTTTCCAAAATCTTAATTTCTTCTTTCTTCATGTCCAAGTTTTAGCTGCATAGAGGGAAACACTGTACACATAACATTTTATTAATCTTTTCTTTAGGTTTCTGTCCATTTTACTTCTGAATAAATTCCCTTTTTTATTAAATGCATCTCTTCCCATCGCTATGTCACTTTTACATAAAAGTGACATAAAAGTGCTCGTGTCTTAATACTCCTTTTTTAGACTATCTGACGAAGTTAAAGATACTGGAGATTTGAACACAGTAATGTGAGGATCACAGTGATGAGACAGATGTATCCTTGTGGGAGGGGGGGATAATACTAGTTTTCTTTATATAGGTGTTTTGTATTAAAATGCCACCATTTATTCACAGCAGCCTCTGTATCACAATTGCCAAAACAGCGTGTAGGTTGAAAATGGGTTCGAATCCCATCTTGGACGCACGAAAACCTTTATGAAACTTTTCATAGAGGTTTTCGCTTTTGACTACCGTAAAGCAGGCAAATTGGTCGTAGAATACACATTAACAGACATAACACACTGGCCTCGTGGCCTACCTATAATTAAACCAATACTAATAATAACGATCCCATGCTTAAAATAATCTGGTTTAAGTGAATGAAATTAAGAACCTGTCACACGAATGCCGGAACACCAAGGGATAGCTGGATTAAATCAAAGGATGATAAGCTATTTTCTGAGTACCCTTATTTTAATTTAAAGGAGGACAGCCCTCAATGAATGGCTGGGGTCTTTTAAACATATAATCGTCTGCTCTTTCCTCGGCAGATCATGTCATTCAACTAATATAATTTTTTTTTTTTTTTTGTTCTTCCTGGCCAGGTTTTTTTAGAATCTTCTTGAGAATGTCTTTTGAGGTTTTTGACATGTATGTCATAAGGCAGAAATGAGATTAGCTTCTAGGAAAAAAGTCCTCTCCCTAAAAAAAAAACTTTTCTCTATAGTTTAATTTTCAAGTACGCTCTTTCATGCAAGTGGAAAGATGGCTGCTCACGATTTCTCCATCATCTCCCAGAAATCTGCATACATGCACGTGATAGTATCATGGGGTTGTTAAAGTCCATTATGGGAAAAGGTTAGCGTCCTAGCTAACCCGCCAGAAATTAATTATAAGCTGGCCTTGCAGTGTAACAAAACCGGTAGTAGCGACTTGCAATTAAGGGGATGTCGTCTGTGGTCAACAAGATAATGATACGTCTCTCCCTTTCTCTCTGACACTGCGGTCCGTCACATCAGGCTGAAGATTTGGTTTCCGTGATGTCTTCTTGCCATTTCCGGGTACTCATATCACGGTCAGGTTTTTTCCCTTCTAAGGATCTTCAGTGTCGGTTTTTGTTCACTTTTATTTTCACTGCCATTCATTCAATGATTCTGCTACTTTAGAGACGGCACTAATTGGGTTGGGGCACTTCCCATTGCAGTAATTGTATGTGAAACGGGCCAGTTCAGAGACCCTCTTTTTTTTTTTTGTGAAGGGAATATCCGGAGAGTTTTTGCTTTCTTAAGAGAGAAAAAAATCAACCTTTAGATCACCCAAGATGCTTTTCAAGGGGAAAAAATGATCTTTATTGCTTTTTTTTTTTTTAATGTAAATTTAAGCACACCAAGCGCTGGAATTTTTATCCATTGCTGTTCAGAAAAATGTTCATTTGTCTAAATTAAATATCGGATTTCGTTAAGACCCTACTTTTAGTTAATATCACCAAGGACTACTACTAGATATCTTACAGTAGGAAATGAACCTCTTTAGATTGTAAGAAATGCAGACAGTAAACAGTGATCTACCATATACAAAACAATAACAAATACGAGTATCTTAAATTTAAAATTTAAAAATTGAACTGGGCAGCAAAATTATACTCATTCAAGTTTTTAAATGCGACTCTCACCCACAAAAGGAAAACTTGTAGTACACTAGTCTGTTTCGTGGATGGTATAATTTTTTTTTCGGATTTGGGGGGGGGGGGGGGGGGAATATAAATAAAATATTTCAATCTTCATATTCTCTTTCCTTGATTACCGCCACGCTATTCTTTGATGCGTGTAGTCATAGGAACGAGCGGTTCACGTGGATCAATCAACTAGACAGTTCATTAGCGAAGGTCAAACATCTCTCATTGTCAAGTGATTTCGTGTTCGTTGTCGAGTCCTCATCCAGTTCAGCAGCGAACTAATCGGAAAAAAATAAAACATTGTGGATATGTTCTGACTTTTCCGTGTATGTTTTTAATCGCTACTGGCAATTTGGGTAATTTTGTGTCATTCCCAAGTGAACGAGTTCGTACAAAGAAACAATTTGCTTTTCTCTTAGTCAAGTGCCCATCGAAGTGGAAATGCCGCTCCCTGTCATTACGCTTCGAAAGGTATTGTGAGGGCGGTCTACGTTTAAGTTGGAATTTTAGGTTTCTCTGTGTAAATGTATCGCTTTCTATTTAAAGAGGGGGGGGGAAGAAATAATGATTCAGACTCATTTGAATGCCACTAGTGATTTCTAAGTCACGAGAGGTTTGCTTTTGTTAACTGGTTTCTACTTGAACATGGTCCACGACGAGGCTGAAGGTTGTATGATCACAGTGCGCATGCTCACATTGTAATGAAATTGTTATAAAAGTGGAGCTTGGATATAAAATGCTTTCCCATTTATATGTAGCTCAAGTGCTTATAGACAATGACATTACCTCCCACCACCACCAAAAAAAAAAAAAAAAAGAAAGAAAGAAAACGAAGGTACATACCCTTCGTTATTAGTCTCCTCAATGATTTTCATTCGAAACATCTGGAATTTTTCTTCAATATTTCAATATTCATCAGCATTAGTAACCCCGATGAGCTAATACATGTGAAACAACCAACTTCAATTCATTGCTAGTATTACTGCACCACCTAGACTTTTCTTCGTGATTTCTCCCTCTTCTGTTCTTTGGAATAATTTCTCTTTCTGAAAAAGCATAACTAACATGTGTTTAAATGTCTTTCTCTTCAAACTTCTCATCCATTATTGATACTTGAGCACTAGATGTAGAACACTGTTTGGTGTTTGGATTCACACTAAAAACCTAAGAAAAATATCCCAAACTGGATTGGCTTCCTTGGGCAATAAATTTAAACTCTCACGACTTCCACAGAAGACCCTATTTTATAATTTGATATAACTTAAAGTTTCGTTATAGGAAAGTTCACTGAGGCTGCCACAAATGTTTTTCCTCCTTACAGTCGCAGTTCTGTATGCAGTTCTTACAGTAGCAGATAAAATGGCTAATTAGCAGATTGCCTCCTTACTTTTTCATTCGCAGTTTAGTTTTACGTGGTATTATATGCAGTGTGGCATAAAAGAATCCTTGACGTATAGGCATAGTCCAGTTTGAGAATTTTGTGCTTGCCAGATTCTTTCCGATTAGAATTTTTTTTTTTTTTTCTTCATTTCTGGCACTTATTTTGTTTCTCCCACAGTAATTGTCTCCTTTGGAATTCTAAGAACAGATGGGCTGCTAATGACCTCCATTCCCCAAGATGAGCTGTTGTTCTATCCCTTCCACTACAAAAGAATGAAGTCCTTTTTTTTTTTTTTTTAAATGTTTTATAGCTAGTGGAAACGTGTTACCAAAGAGTCACTGTTTTGACAGTTTTTCCCCCCAAGAAATCAAGAAACTGAACTCTATAGTGATCTCTGGACCTACAAATAGTTTTTCATGCATTTCTTTTGTTGGTAGGTTATGCGAGCTTCAACACAGACGTGTATTTTTTAACCTCTAAAGACAGTTCGAAAGAAACCAGACAGGAAACGGTTTATAGAATTGTCCAAGACGGTGTGGGGGGGGGGAGAAAGACTTGAGAAGAAAGATGCTTTTTTGTAAGAGAGAAAGAGAGAGAGAGAGAGAGAGAGAGAGAGTCTTGCCTCATCTCAAGGTCTTATTTCAGTTATGGGGTTTCCGACCTCGGTCAGTACCGCGCTAAATCTGACAAATCTCACATCTTCGCCCCTCCCTTCGAGCTACTGAAATTACCGGCACACAATTTCATGAACATTAAGCCCCTCATTCCGAGAGCACTAACCCTTTCTCGGTGGATCAGGGCTGCTCTGCTCTCTCTCTCTCTCTGTTTTTGAGTAAAACTGTCGGAAAGCAGTGATTTAAAATCGCTTTCTCAACATGGACATAATCCTAATTCTGATAAGAAGTTAAGAATCTTTGTTTGCATTTTCTTAAAAGTCGTAGTCGTCCTAAAAGTCCTTTTATTAGCTTGCTAATTCGGCGTGTTGTTTGTTTAGTTGTACTGAAAGAATATTCGTTTAGTAATACTAACTGGCTGAAACATTGCTTGTGATGAGAAAACTTTTAAACTTAATATTTCATTCAGCAAAGTTAATTTAGTCTTATAAGGAGTGTAAAAGCCAGATAATATGATATTTAATGGTATGAAACTGGCAGACATCTTTTGAAATTCTTTGCATCCATCTTTCATAAAGGCGAATATTTCTTTGTTGTTATTATAGTCTAAACGAACTTGCATTATTGGCCTTAGAACCTCCAAATTTGGCATGGCTTCTCCACTTTGATCATGGAAATAAACAGCCTCAAATTTTGATCTTTGCCTTTGAGATGGTCTGTCCACCTTCCCAACTTATATAAACGAGGGCTGCCTACATATAGGTAATGCTTTTTTTATGCGACTCCCACGAAAAGTTGTGCAATTTGGTACCCTGGTTGGGCTAATCGGTTTTTTTTTAGCTATTTTTATTTATTTTTTTTAACGTAATTCGGAAATCTTACCCTGGAGACCAAACATGCCACTTTTCAAACCGCCCCAGTAAATGAAGTGGTGGTCTTAAACTCAACTAAAGACATTCACATATGCCGATTACGAGACTCGAACCCTTAGTCTGTTGAGTGAAGAGGAGGTACTACTAGGCCAACAGTTTGTTTTATTTTTCTAGTT
Source organism: Typopeltis vanoorti (assembly GCF_054136105.1). Taxonomy (NCBI): domain Eukaryota; kingdom Metazoa; phylum Arthropoda; class Arachnida; order Uropygi; family Thelyphonidae; genus Typopeltis; species Typopeltis vanoorti. The sequence goes on along the minus strand of NC_143559.1, from coordinate 13,350,326 downwards.
TTTTTTTATTTCACAAATCTTTAAGTAAAAATAGAGGATGATAAAATAGTTGTTGATTTCTATTTGTTATAACTTTTGTCGTTATCAGCATTGTTTTCCCATTTTCTACAAAACATTTAGAACCTAAAATGTAGAATTTTTTAAAATAAAATTTGAAACTTCCTAGAAAGAAACTGATTAGTTTTCGCAAATTAGACGGATATATGATGTTATTATAGTAGCGTATATAAAAAAAAAAGTCTTTTAGATTTCATTTCCTGAATTTGCGGGAACAAAAAGGAGATGAAGAATTATTCTTCAAAAACTATTAGCCTTGACTGTTTTTACTTAAAAAGGTCTAATTCAGTTTAGAACTCAAGCAACAGTAAATAACATTGATAAACTCGTCAAAGGTTTTTTTTTTTTTTTTTAACGTGATTCAGTTCACTGGTGGCAAGGAACTACAAAGTAGCAAAATTTTAAAACTCTGGGCAAGAAAAGACAGGGTTTGCAAAACTTGGAGAGTTTGGGGAAGCATTCGCAGTGTGGGGGCATTTGTTAAGCGTCTCAGCTGGTTGTCCGATGGTTCCATAACTGTGGGCGTGATTCCACTGTACAGTAGGTTGTAAGAGTTACACGGGGAGGGATAGCTTACCGCCAACATAACCGGAAAAAAAAAAGCCACTGGAACAATAAGAAAGGTGGAAGAAAGCTGAGGTAGGCGAAACAGAATGGTGATTTATAAGGGGGAGAGGGGACGTAAAGAAAGAGTTTGGGAAACGCTAGTCTAATACATTCACAAACTCGTAAACATATTTGCAGTGCCGTCTGGCGAAGGTGGTTGGGAACAATGAGATAATGAACTTGAGAGAAGGAAGTGAACATTGTAAACAGAGCACTGATTAGTTTGACGAGGACACAAAAGGAAAAGAGCAGAATAAAGACTGTCGGACTATGTACTTAAGAAACTATCTTTTTAAAAGATTGCACAAAGTGAACTTGACACGAGGGTACTGTTTTTCATCGTCCCATTGTTAATCTTTATGCCCAATTCTTTGCTACCTCATCGTTGTGTATATTTTCCCAGTAGATGAGCGAATGAGGGAAGACGGAACAGAAGAAGCACCGACAATAGCGCGTGTCATCTATTGTAATACCTTCCATTATGCATCCGCTGCTGCAAACCACAATACCGACCACCAGACCTCGAAGCTGGTGGCGGAAACAATGTACATTAAGCCGTCATGAGGCCGAAGGAGTTACTGTAGCGCAGAATTATGCCACCTGGTCAGCAAAGACACTTCCCAGCTTGTCTGCCAGGGCCAGCGTACTATTCTTTTGGCTTTTCGCATCCCACCCTCTTAACATTGGGGTTATTATGCGTGTCTCGGAGCTCATTGCCGGACAAGAAACAACTGAAAGAGCCGACAAATTATGTTACACGGACAGAAGTTCTAAATGACCCAATTTTGTTTGTTGTGTGTTCTTTGATCGTTGCCATGGAAATATTATAAACTTAGTACAATCGTTTCTTTTCCAGCTAGAACAAGAGCAGAACTGCATGCTAAAAATCTTTTTTTCCCCCCCCGAAACGAACATCTGTGAGGTCAGTGACACAAGTCAATCCTCAGACTGATGCCTGCGACCGCAGAAACAGTGAAGGAGATTTTGACTTCTGATTCGGAAATAGGCATGGTCGTTAGACTGGTACTTATTTCAGCAAGGCATCTATCATTGTATAGTCATCTGTTGATTGTTCTTCTCCAAAACGATCAAGGAATTAGAAATATTTCTTGACAACCTTAAATGTATAAAAATCAATCCAAATCAGTAGACGAAGAGATTAAATGGACTTTTTCGTCTTCTTGGTCATTCACCTTTACGATTTCTGAGTAATGACAAGAAAGGTAACGGTTAGCAGTCGTTATGATAAATCGATTGTCACACCTTCCATCATAAACCAGTCATTTTGTTTCGTTAGTGATGTTGAAAAGTTGCGTGCTCTTAGATCCTTTGGATTATATATTTTATTGCAGACTGTTAAGGAACGTTGTGTAATTTTAAGGGGCGTCTTGTTTTGGGATTCACTTTTAGAATACGATATAAATGTTTCCTAAGACTTTGTTCGAAGCGTTAGGCAAGAATTAAGTTGCTTCACATACCAGGAATGGGAATAAATAGTATTTAACAGCGTTAATCACCTTCGTTATTAGTTAAGAGGTTATTCTAGCTCGAGTTTGTTTAGTTAAGAATGATTGCATAAGATATAATTCCATTATTTTCTCTTCTCTTCTCATTATGACATATCTGATATGCTGATCTAATCTTTAATGAGAAACGGATTGTAATAAATTTAGAAAATTCATTAAGAATAGAAATATGCCTAAGAAAAACACAATGCGCTGTTCTGGCGCCACATCTGACCACTCCTTTGTTTTATAAGCTGTCAGGAACTTGCAAGAAACCATCTCTGGTGACCTGTGGAGCAGTGAATATTGACAGCCTCCTTGGTTGATTACCAAACCGGTTACCACACGTCGGTTCCATTGGAAACGTGCTGTCATTAAAGTCGTTACATATTCTGAAGCAATAATGAATTGTGATCATCTCACGAGTTTCCAACATCATCACATCGATGATAGAACGGCTCTTATTGCATGTCAAAGTTGCTGTGTCATTAGACGTTTTCATTACTCGTTAGATTACGCTTGATGAGTTGGTACACTGTGTTGCAAAATTTTAGTGAGCTATGTTAAACAACCCTACTTCTCTAGGATATTGCGTATCAGTGGGAAACCATGCGTCGCTGCAAGACATAAAATCAAGAAAATGCACGTGTAATGATTGTATTTAAGAAAAATATTGGCAGGGAGTGTTAACCGATTTCCAACGGGATATTATCATATATCATCAATGATGAATCAACTGATTCATCAATCAATTTTTGCGATTACTATAAAACCAGAATCCGAAGCCAAGTTTGTTGACATTAAGGAAAGATAAAAACGAATTGAATTCTCCCAATCAGGAGTTGATCTTCTCCAGTTTTAGAAGTTTTGCCAGAACTTCATAGCGTCTTCACAAGCAAGTCCAATATCATCTCAAACAATGCTTTTTTTTCATTCGGTTGACCATGTAATGGACTTCGCTAATTATATTTTTCAAATGAGATGAACATGTCTAGAGAAGGTCATTGACCAGTCTGTATTTATTTTGCCATCTATTAAGTGCACTTAGCAATGGTGTCGTACTGTGGAGTGGCTATCATTGTTTGGACTGAGATTCTTTTCTGTGATTCCAGAAAAATTCTAAACAGTTTTGTGCTGCCTGCACTATGGCGGTTCTGCAGAAGCGAGCAGATTTGTGTGAACATGATAAATGCACTATGCCATACTGCAAGGACTGTGGTGACATGGTTTGAGGATATGGGAGAGCAGTTGTTAGATTGGCTGTCAGACAGTTTTGTTCCAAACTCCAGCGATATTACAAAATCCATCACTAAAGAAAGTAACAACATACTCGTCTATCAGAATTTAGTCAAAGTCTGTCCTGGAGAGCTTTTATAATCGCCCAAGTTGACGAATGGTGTATTGAGATCTTCTGAAACTCAGGAGCCCTCATAATATTTGTGCCATGTTGTAGGATCTCATTGGAAAGTTTTGATGATTTTCATTCCACAAAACACTTAATTATGCTCATGAGCGACATTCAGACGTGTATTTGATCTTAGTGGTTTACTTATCAACAGCATATCGTTTCTGTTCAAACGTGTTCATTAAAGTGAAGCCTGTTGCTTGCATATTGCCAAATGGCTTTAATTGTGCAGATTTCGCAATTCTGTGTAAAGATAACGAACAAATGCCATGTAATGTGGTGTTCTGTAAGTCAAAGGTTATAATACATAATCGCACATGGCAAATGTTCGTAATTTTTAAGAACAGGTTAAGGATGGGTTGCGCTGCTTAAGATATGTCCACTTGGCTGAATATCCACATAATGGAACGGCTTATTTAGACACTCCTTGCGTTCTTAAGGGAAAGAAATCAGGCACGTGCATCTTCTTTTAATCAGCGTTTCCATTAATTCTTTTGAGTAGCGAAGATTAAGAAGGAAAAAAACGTGCTTGGGGTGGGTCCGGAACGCAAGCAAAGGATTTTAATGCATTTTTTTTTTTTTTTTTTTTTTTTTGAAGGATAAGGAGTTAAGACTGCGGGAAGGAGAAGGGGTATTTGAGGTTTTAAATCATAGTGCGCACGCGAATATACAGCACATGAAATAGTGAGGCACAAGAGGCATCCGAAATGCGAGTGGCTTTAGTGTTGACCTGAGGTCAGTTCCCCGCCGTCAGGCGGAGAGGGTCTGGAAATGTATCGTTGCGTTCCACATCTGTACATTTCAAGTCATGCAGGAAAACTCCAGAAAAATAAGCTTGCTGAGATTTGATTGGCCACAGAAATCACGTTCTCTTGCTTCTCACTATCAGCTCGTGTTTTGTAATAACATGTTCTCGAAGAAGGCGGAGATCTTAGCGGTGTCTGTCATCTTCTGTTCCGAGTTTGGCATGACGTCCGTCATTACTAGCTGGGAAAACAGAGCCCTCTCCGAACACCCTGAGCTGTCTACGTCTTGACCCACCTCATTGTTCCTTTCGTTCGTCGTTATTTATTCGGATTCCACGCGTGCAACTCGAAGACATTGTGTTGTTGCTGCGACTTCTGCTGGACAACAAACAGAACCCTTTTTGCATGACCTACAGAAGTCGTGTCATGCGGGATTGAAGGAGTGGTTCCAATGCTCCACACTACGAACAATGGCAAAAAAGGGTTGAAATTCTTTCATAAAGAAAACGACTCTCTCTCTCTCTCTCTCTCTCTCTCTCTCTCTCTCTCTCTCTCTCTCTCTCTCTCTCTCTCTCTCTCTCTCTCTCTCTCTCTCTCTCTCTCTCTCTCTCTCTAACTCTCTTCATCCCTTTCAATATGCTCCCAGCAGGTTAAGGACTTTGCAGTTGACTTTCACAAGGGAGTGCATTACTGAGCAAAGGTTGTTGCCACACTGCTTTAATTGAGGACCGTGACCTCAGACACTGGCCTGTAAGGCAACCACGGGGGTGTTATTTTCGTAATACATCACAATTCATCGCACTTGAGAAAGTTTCATTTGAATTAGAGAGGACAATTGTATTCACTGCTTCGACAGTCGCCCTCAGTTCTCCCTTTATTGGCCCCTTTTATTGATCTCCTTATAAGATCTTTTTGTTTCCTGTTAGTTAACAGCATCATTGACACACTGAATACAGCCATCTGATTTAATCTATCATGCAAAATTTTGAAAATAGTCCGCTATTAGCGTAGAGATTGTCAACCCCAATGGAGTGACAGCTCCTGCTGGGACAATTGTATCTGAAATATGTAACTGGAGACATTCTTGAAGATAAACAAAACACCTCAATGTCCCTTCTCAACTTTACATGCATAAATCCAAGCATATTTTACATGCATATTTGTAAAACGAATCTAGAGAATCTCTATTTGGCAATTATTTTATCAAATAAGGGAATGGATTATCACTCGAAATAATATTCCCGCTAAGACAGTTAATCATCATTTAAGGAATCTGATGCCACATAGGAATCTGATGCTAGTTTTGTTGCAGGTTATTTCAATGGATATTTTGCCTGCATTTATAAAACGTTAATCGCCAAAATTAAGCCTTTCTAGGCTTAATTTTGGCGATTAACGTGCACTTTATACATTCGATATAAAAACATGACTCTCTGGCTACAGCTCCTCCCATGCATATCTCGAGTGGCTTTCAAATGAAGATCTGATTGACAAAACATACTCTTAGACTGGAAGAATTTGTCTTTCATTAGTGAGTTACTGAGACCGAATGTATAAAGCTAACTTTATTTGCTTCGATGGCGATCTATATCCATGGATAATTCCAGCTAAATATGAACTAATCAGTTTTATTACATCTTTGGCTGTTCGCATATAAACCATACTCAGTGGAACTGAAAGAAGCGCTACTCCTTGGAAATCCATCGACAACGAGAAAACTGTCTTTCTCTGTCTGTCTTTGATTTAAAAAAAAATAGGCAAGGAGTGCAGAATACACAATGCGGCATACATTGAAGAAGGGACGTCGCAACTGTGTAGACAGTTGCGACATCCTTTCTTCAATGAAGTCAGTTTTGTAGGTATAAACGGCGTTAATCATAATAGTATAATTAATTAACACAAAACGAAGCATCATTGTTATCTCTTAGGCTAGAACAAAGCAGTACTTTGTTTTTAGATGAGTTTGTTTATTTTAAAAAAAAAAAAAAAAACAGATGTTACGTAGCTGTAATCTGCGTATCTGGCAGGTCAGAATGAAAAAAAAAAAAAAATATGCATTATATTCTGATGCCATGCGACTTTAATACCCTTTATCGAGATAATATTAGGGAGTTATTTTTCAACTGCATTTGGTGTTTTTATTGTCGACAAGTATGTGTTATTACAGAAATGAAAACGGTGAAAAAAAAAAAAAAAACCTCATGGTAGCGATGTCTTTGTATCTACCGTAGCGAATACAAGAACCCGTTCTTTGAGCGGTTGGTAAAGGGATTAAAAATCAAACGGATCTACGCTGACATGAGGTGACTGTTGTTCTCCGGAATAGACTCTTGCGTAGCGAGTGCGCTGTTGTTGTTATCTAGAAACAAATTACATCGTCCTGCTGCACGGGTATCCTTTCATGCAAACACATCAATCTCCGGCTAACTTTATGTTACGGCGCACATTTAATTACTGAATATGTCACGTGTCCTATGCATTAACAACGGCATTGACAAGCGAGTACGGTACGAGTTGACACTTGCTACCCCTTGGAAATTACAGGTGGGGAGACGAGTGTTGTTTGGGCGCCACGATCGATCGTCCGCTTGGGCGCAGTCTGGCTCTTTAAACCTTATTTAATGCTTCACAAAGTGTCATGGGCCGGGATTAGATGGCCACTGACCGCACGAGCAACACAGAGAATTTATTTTTTAAGAACTTAGAAAAAAAAACTTAGAGCGAATGATCTGAGGAACCGGTCCCGACAATCGGGATGTAGTTACCGGACATTACTCATTACGGTTCATGTTTTACATTGTGGTTCCATTTTTTTAAAAAACTCTTCCCGCTGTTACACGGTGTTTATGTGATGAGATGGAGCCAAAAAGGATTTCCGTTGCTACTGTGCAAGATCGATTCCGGCTCCAGATGATAGCTTACAGCCTTCATTCGCAGCATTTAGAACCTGAGCTGACGCCACTATATTTCAGCTATCTAGATCTGAAACGCACTTAATATTTTTTTAAAACTCGAAGAAGAGAAAAAGCGAGAAATAAAAATTGCCGCTTTTTATGACGACCCTCTGTTGAATACCCGTTTTTCAAAACGGGTATTTGACAGAGGAAAGAATAGAGCTGTTTTGAGTCATTTGACTTGATATTTGATTTTTTTATTTATTTGATCATATTACTTTTAATTATTTGATTATTTTAATTATCTGATTATTTGGTCATATTACTTTAATAATAATAATAATAAACATATTCAAAATTTATTAACGTAATCACTAATGAAGATTATAGACTCTCTGTTCTCAGGTTATTATTCCTAATCATATAATTATTTTATATTTCTTTGCATTTTTATGTAAAACTTTAACAACAGCAGGTGCGTACTATTACCTTCACCACCAAGATGATGGTTGTGGAGCGAGGAATCTGTGCTATAAACAGTAATTATTATAATAAAGTGGGTGGGTTTTGGTTCCTTGGTTTAGATTATCAGCACGCCCTCTAGCTCAAGGCAAAGTATTTTTAGAAGCAGTCGAAAATGTTGCGATGGAGTGATTTTTTTTCTCTCTCTCCTTTAGATTTCATCTGTGCTCACTGTTTCCCCCTTATTTTGGCCCCTTTCTTTGTCTGGGGAAGTTGACTGCTAGCATTCTTTTACCGTCTGAATCCATCGAAAGAAGGTGGTTTGTCTAATGATGGATAGGAATTTTTCATGGTCGGAAGGTTGCCTCCCCCCGTGCAGTTTGTGAGTGTAAAGAGGCAAAGAGTGAGAGGAGGGTGTTCACGCATGAGAAATCTGAGTGACTATCCTGTCGATAATAAACGACCGGAAAGAGTTAAGTCGGGACCGAAAGGTAGTTTTGTTGTTAGTTTAAATGACTTTAAATGGTCTCGAGTTGGAGTCGTAACTTAAGGGGTCAGCATGCAGACTGTTTGCCGTCATTACAAATCAGCTGTTGCGCTGCGAGAAGATGGCTTGGTGCGCAAGATGGATCGCTCATAAATGACTTATCCGGGATGCTGACGATTTTCCTTTTCAAGCAGGAGAATTATTACAAGAGGGGAGCGAGTGCGGGTCGGATGATTTTTATAAAAACGCATACTTAAGACAATTAACGAAATATGGGAATAAGTTTGGACTGATGAAGGTATTTTTCTTATTGTTTATCGAGAGCATTCCCACGAGCAACACAGCGTGGGGTATGGGAAACGGCTAAAAGCAGTTGTGATCTTCCGCTTTTAGAAAAGTGCGGATGATTGTTCGATGTCATTGAACACCAAGAGAAATACAGTACAAGGGGGAGGGGAATACACATGACACTTAATGACGTCAGTGATCTCAACGTAATCGTTAAGAAATACCAAGACGTCTACATTCCATTCGTGAACGAAAACTTCTATACCAAAACGATATTCAAAACATGGTAACGACATCCTGTGTCCATTTATGAAAAAAAAGGACAAAATAAACACAACAGAAACGGCAGAAATGACCGCTGCGAGCTCGAAGTCCCCTCAAACCCACAACCTGTTACTTTACAGGCTGTGTGCGGGGATACATCATAGCAAAGATAGTTTGCTTTGTCCAAATTCATCATATCTTTCTACATTCTTTTTCGTGTTCTCGTTATTTTCTATTCTTATCAATTGAATTTATACTACATTTATAAATGAATTAAAATTTTCAGAATACCCGTTATTGACGTTAACACACCCGCCTGATATTATTTAGACTCGAAATTCGGACACGTTAACTTGTCAGTTTATCACGTTTATCAGTGAGTTTTAGATCGTATCCAAGGGTCTGTTGGTTGAGTGAGGTCCGAAATGATTCATTTTGTTTATTTAGTTGATTTTGGATACTCTAGCGACTTCTTATGGGCCGCACTGGATTACTTACTCTTTGTTTGTATATGCTCACTCTGCTGTTGCTTCATCATATTTTGTCTATTTTTAAGAAGCAATTGCAGATCCAGTGCCTTCTTCATGTATAATATTAGTATCATGTAGACCAGTGCTTCCCAGACTTATGGATATAAAGGACCCCTTGAAAAAGATAAAATATTTCACGACCCCCATCGAAAAAAAAATTCGTATGACAGATATATATTATTATAATCTTTATTGTATTTATATTCAATACAAAACATACCCAGCGAATATTGCAAATATCACATTTTTAACATCTTACATACACATTTGACATGGCACACCTAGTCTTTAAACATTTTCAATTTGTTTTCATTATTTCACAGCCCCCCCCCCCCCCTCAACAAAACTAATGGCCTCCAAGGGGGCCGCGGCCCACAGGTTGGGAAGCGCTAATGTAGACAATACGAGTATTTGCTTGTTTTTGTTGCCTTGTGTGGTAGTGAGAAAGTAACCTGTGTGAGGCATTACACAATAAAATTCGAGAATTTATACTTAACGAGAGGTTGTTCGGCATAAGACTTTTCGGTCAGTCTCTCTCTCTCTACTCTAAACGATTTCATAGGCTTTTTTTTTTTTTGTCGTTGTTTGATTGGTTTATATCGAAATACATGTTTAGGCAGGTGTCTTTCTGTTTGCATTATTTTAATATGTTCCATCCAGTTGTAGTTATATTTCTTCATTTTCCCCTCTAACTGGTTCTTGATTTAATTACTGCGTGTGTTTGACGCGTATATGACATACAGAAAGTGATATTATTTGTAAACGAAGTTCGGAGAGTGTTTGAGACTTAAGGGTCGCCACATTTTTATGGGTATTCCAAATTATCAACATCCGTTTCGAAAACCTTCAATGACAAAATTAACAAAGCAATATATGGAGGGATCATCGTTTACTATATAGCTTTCATATGCAACATACGAATGATATCCATATGGAGGAAATGGTTTGTTTAAGAATTGGTTGTTATAGCTTGTTTCCAAGTTCCCTTCATTTATATGTAAACAATTATTAGTTGTTGTTCTCAGTTAACGAAACATACATAATTATGTCGTACATACATACATGATATTGCTGGTCCTTTATTTGTATTGTATTTTCTCTGTTGGTTCATTTTTTTTTTTTAATTTGCTGGAAGTGAATTAGTCTTGCAGGTCATTAAACCTGAGAAACAATGGAGTCTTCCCGAGGCATGTTTTGACAAGCAGGAACCAGGAGGGCTAAAGAGACAAAATATACATGCCAAACGAGGGTAAAGAAAGTGGGGACGAGGAAGTGTGTGAAGTAGATATTTATGTATACATAGCAGCTCAGCTGCTGCAGCTGTTGCGTGACATTTAGGGGTGTGGTTCCCGAGAGTATGACGAAAAAATTTCATTTTGAAAAATTGTTCAGTAGGGACACGTTGAACTTCTGTGGTTGCAAACAGGAAAGATTTAAAATAAATAAAAAAACACGAAAGATGGATCATCGATGGAAAATTCCCACCTGAAGACGGGGCGACTGGGTGTTGCAGGAAGGAAGAAAAGAAAACTGTAGATCATATGAATAAATTACACAAATCTTTAGGTTTTTGAAGATTAAACAATCTTTGTGCAGCTAAAAATTGATGTTAAAAAAGATGAAATGGGAAGCAAAATCACTAAAATAGATTTTACTCTTTTGAGCACGTTTAAGTAAGACAGAAATGTCAGGGTGGTTTCCAAGAAGCGATTTTAGGAATATTACTTCCTTTCTGTGATTGCTGTTGATAATCAGATGTTGCGAGACGCGGTTCTTCTCCGAAAATATTAAGATGGACAAACTTCCTCATATCTTGAAGGTAAGAGGGAACTGCTGAATAGGTCATGTGACAGTGCAAACATGACAGTGATGCTGTTAATCACACAGCAGATAGTTTTTGATAACTTTAATAGAAAAGTTTTTAATCTTTACATAACAAAAAATAATTTTAAATTGTACTAAAACAGACATGATAGTGATTGATAGTCGTATATCGATAGCGAGACCTGTGTTGATTGGTATCATGAAAAGCTAAATTCATTAAACGAAATGGTTGAAGTTTACCAGTTAATTGGCGTTGAATTTATTAACTAATCATGTGAAGTGACCAGTAAGTTGCATTCCAGAGTAAGTCTCTTGGATTATCTCTTTGTAATGATGATGAACATCAGTGTATATTTATGAGGTCATTAGTACCCGGAAATTGGTCAAAGAACTTTCCCTTCAAGGGATATCAGGAAAATAAATAAAAAAATCCTGTTACCAATCCTACATGGTACACATGAAACAGGAAGATGTGCCACGTCATCTCAGAACTCTCTGAGTTGGGACAAATATGTTGACGAAGAAAAATTTTGGGACATGGATTCCCTATTAACATATAAACTGCTCTATTTTCATGAAATTCCATTTCTGCAAAGTCATTTTCTCCATGGATAATTATGAAACTCTTCTGCTCTCGGAAATATTCCTAATTTGAAACTAAAACATATTTGATCAGACTCAATAGCTTCTTCAGGAGATGGATGCCATCAGCAAGAAGAAAAGAGAACAACAGCGATGACTGATGGGTGGTGAAACATGGATCGTGACGAATGAACTGGAATTTGAGAGAGAGAGAGAGTAATAGAAAACTGAGAGGAATAATAAAAATAATAATAAATAAAAAACGTGAATTAAGAAAATTTAATGAGAGAAAAAGTCACAAAAGAATCCAGAAAGAAAAATTGAGTTTCGAAATGTACATAATCTTCATCTCTAGATTCCAAATGTAAATAACCTCCATTTGTAGATTTCAATGGTACATAATCTTTATTTCTAGATTGAATTTCCAAGTGAACATAATTTTCATTCTGAGTTTCCAATTGTATGGAACCTCAGGACAAAGCCTACAAATATTTTCTCATCTAAGATGAAGTCTTTGTATAGCCATCATCTGCCATAGTTTACGAACATCAGTCACACAACGTCTGTTTTATGTTACTGGCACATCATGCATTTGTATTTCATGATGGAAGATATTCCATCATGGTTTAGCATCCGGTCATCACAATCAGAGTTTTGACATTAAATTGACGTTCTTTAGTTAAGTTGAACACACAAAGTTCAAAAAAGCTTCATTTTTTTTTTTTTTTTGCCTGTTTTGTACTTTTATATTGTTCGTTAACGTTTAGTTGTTTTCTCAAAGAGGAATGCCGTATAGAATAAAAGATGACATTTGACACAAGCTGCATTGAGACCTGCACATGCTGATAATTGCATAGTAAGCGTTAACCTCCGCATGCTCGAAATATTGCATGCATTCTCTCTGTGAAACGTGCAACAGACTTCTGTCACGTGAAAGTGTGAGAGTTGCCATTGTTTAGAAGCTTGAAGATGGGTGGTCATTCCGAGTGACAACTTGAATTATGATGAAAGAAAACTTATTAAAAATATTTCCATATAATAACAAGATGATCAGGTTTAGCCGTGTCTTCTATCTTATTAGAAGACAATTACATAACTTCGTTCTTTATTTTCTTTAACTTGCGTGTCAATTAAAGACGACTGAATGGAGATTGTTTTTCTTTTTCCCCTCAGTGTGATATTTAAGGTCAGTGATCTCTAAGAAAATACACATAGTGCATTGGATATTGCCGCGTACCAATTTCATTGTTCTTTACCTTTTAATTAAAGCTGCCAAAGATCACATTTGTTTGTTTTTTGTTTATTTGTTTCTTCGTCAAATAAAATAAAAAAAAAATCAACCAACTTCTTGCCAAGTATTGTTAATGAGTTCTCGAACCAGTGGAACTGATCTAATTGCATATTATCACGGTTTAATGTCCCATTTTATCCAAAATAGTAGAAAAAAACTTCTCAATAAAGAAAGAATAACTACAGAAATTTATGACTAAAACAATTGTGGGGAGAGCGAGCGAGAACGATGGTAAGATAGTTGTAATTATTTCTTCTCTGTCTGAAAATACTGAATAAAGAACTTCCCCTCCTCTAATTATAAAACTGAGGGAAAGAGAATTGAACAAAGATTCAGTTTAACTTAAAATTTAGAAAAATCGTTTAAAGCTATTTTATTTCCCAAAGGGAGTTAACCGGAGCTTCTTAAGTGGGTCTCCCGAACTAGTTTGTGTGTGTGTGTGTGTGTGTGTGTGTTGGGGGAGGTGAGGGAATTGTTGAGAAATCCGGTCTTCACCCTTTAACCATCAACAATGGCTGAATTCATGGTTATTGGTGATTTTGAAGGGAAAGGTAAAGCATTAGGGAGAGAGTATGCAGACATCTAGTAATCCTAAACTCTAACATGTATATTGTTGGTGGGAATAATGCGAGTTCTACGGCTCGATTTTTCTTATAAGCAGTGTTAAAAGCAGTTTATGAGGGGGGGGGGGGGAAGATGACTGACCAATAAAAATTTGCTGTAAGGCTACCCAAGGTTCCGTCGGCTTAATTTTTATACCCTAAAATGAAATGCTAGTAAATATTAGTTTCGAAATTTTGACAAGGTTTGTCGTAACCAATTTGAGCATTTCGATGCTCGTTTTACACCTGGCAATTACAATTTATGTTTTAAGATTGCAGCGAATATTTCATTGATACTGAGAAAGGTTTTTTATCTTTTTTACTTACTTGGACATGATGAGAAAGTTTCCTTCTTGTCCGTGGGCCAAGCCCTCTCAGTTGAAGATTCGTCCCCGTCTGATCTCCACATTAACCTTTTTATTTCATCTCTTTCTGGCATTAAAATGCTGTCTTTTTTTCAATATAAAATATGTTCAGTATCTGAATATTTATGAATGAAGATGGCTGTCAAAAGCTTTTGTTAAAATATGAAGGCATTTAAGTTTAATGGTTACTTTATTAGTCATCACCATCCTTGATGGAATTGAGCACTTCGTTAAAGTGTCAAGATGTTCATTTCAGGATATATATATATATAAAGCTGGTAGATAGACACATGTTAAAGGATATGTGCGCGTGTGTGAATTCCTCGTGATGAAGGATCAACTTAAGTCTGGATTAATAGATTTGCATCAGACATGGCGGCGAACATGTACCACGGAAATTGCTATCCCGGTGGTGGTGGTGGTGATGGTAATGCGAAGAATACTTTTGGTAATGCGAAGAATACTTTTTTTAGTACACGTTAGGTCCGAATACTAGTAGAGTGGAGCCTGAATTCCACAGCCTACTTGAACATTGCCGACCAGGTGTATTCATTTAAAAATGAGTCTGATAATGTTTACTTCTAGCAAGATAATTCTTATTTCAGCAGACACAGATCAGATTGTTCAGCAGTGGTTCCGGAAGCAAGAGTGAGTGCTGTACTTACCGCTTTGCTGGGTGATTGTGAATCTCAACACAAGTAAGTATTTTGAAATGGGATGAAACGAGATGTTTCTTTACAGGAATCCTTCGCAGTCCAATCCAAGGCAACTGAGGGATGTCATTTGAGTCTATATGGACAAGCATCCCTATGGAACACTTTTAGCTCCTGCTGGAGTCTTCTCTGATAAAAAGGAGAGAGGGTGACGCTCACTATTAGGCAGATAGTATAGCTACTGAACTGGTACTTAGTTTACGTCTACTGTGTTTGTTTCCAATCCTGAACACACACACACACACACACACACACACACACACACACACACACACACACACACACACACACACACACACACACACACACACACACACACACACAGATATTGAAAATTATTTAAATAACTGAAAATAAAATAAAATATAATATAAACTAAAAAAAAATCATTAAGACCACAACTGATGCATCGATTTTGTCTTTGTATATTTACATTCTCAGAAGGTGATCACAAAGAAGGAAATCATCACTAACGTTTTTTCTAACGTAGTTTGTATTTTGAAAACCTCATTACTGCAATCAAACTACACATTACTAAAATGTAATCAATTCAATAAACTTAAAATAATCAGATATCTGTAAACTTCTGCTTTCATTTTTGTATGCAGTATACATAGTTTCGAATCTAACTATAAATAAGTTTACTTCAGATTATAATCTTGTGAATCTCGTGAGTTCTTGAGAATCCCCAGTACCTCCCGATACTGCAACAATTCACTTGCCTAATTACCGCTCCATGAAGCTTTTAGTATTGTAACAACCATCGTCATTTCTTTGCATTTTTTGATCTTGAGATTGCTCTGCTGTTCACAGAGGATTCTTCGTTAATAACCTGTGAACCTCGCCTTAAATGCTTCGTCTATAATTTCAGACAACCCAACCCATTAATAGCTAGATTTCCACAGAGAGAGAGAGAGAGAGAGAGAGAGAGAGAGAGAGAGAGAGAGAGAGAGAGAGAGATTTTCTCTCCCATTTTGGATACTTTTTTTTTTCTGAATGTTGAAGAATCACAAATCTCTTGACTGTACAATGCTGTTTTCGACATTTCGCGATGTCATATCTCATTTAAAATCTTGGATTTCTTTATAAACGACGTTACCCTAATAATTATCAACCATCTTTCCTGATTCCTCTTTTGGTGCATTTGAAACAACGATATTTACCATTTGGTCGGAGAGATCCTTTGATTATGTCTCGTCGTCTTCCTCAAACTAAGACATCGGGGGAGGGGTTCCTCCTCAAAAGCAAACCCTTTAATTAACATGTGTAATTGGTGGTTACATTACACTTACTTCATAATCTTAATTACCTCTGTTAATACTAGGGAAGTTCTGTGCTTTTTCCTTGATTTACTCATTATTATGTAAATCAAGGGGAAAAAATAAAACATGGAATATATATAACTAGTTAGTAAATTAAAAAAAAAAAATTGTAGTGCGTAGCAAACAGGAAAAGGAAATATTTATGTAAAAATAATTCTTCTGGTGATGTAGAAATTATTTATTTTTCTAAAAAGTGATTTTCAGAAGTAAAAACAAGACACTATAAATGCACTGATTCATTTCTCGACAGATGGCAGCACTAGTGAAATCAAAAATAAACAGCGCGGTGATCGCATATGTGAGAAACATTTATATTACCCAGGTGTACATTGACCTTAGAGTTCAGTCATGGCTTGTACGTCGCTGGCGCTACTGAGCAGTACGTTGAGTGAGTGAGTGAGAGAGAGAGAGAGAGAGGGATCCGAACGAAAAGTGAAAAGTAATAAAAAAAAAAGTGGTCAGTCAACCTGTCAGCCGGAGTATTTGCCTGCCTTATATTCATTCTTGTGGTCATCTTCAACTTTTTAGGAAGCTTGGGTTCCGAAGGGACCTGTCAGAATATGGTCGCTGAACTATACAGGATGTCCAGCCCCCTTTTTTAGCTACCGACGATGCGGTTTTACCCCCTAGGGAATAAATGTCTGTGATTTTTTAAAGTACCTTTCGGTTGATGATGATTACAGGAGCAAATATTAAGGGTGGGAATAATAAACATTGTTTAACATATCATAATTAGAAAACAGTACTGCCATATAATCGTTGTTTTTATCTGAAAAGTAATTCTGATGACGCCTTCTTACACTTTACGCAATATCCAGATTCCTGAGATTCTTATGCGAAGTAATCATTCATCCAATTTTACTTGGCTGTTATTTTTTCTTTTTAATATGAAAGCAGGTGTTCTTTCTGACAAGTATTGTCAAAATGCAATATGGACACGAGTAACAAATCAAATCATTTATTTATCACTAATTGGCGAATTTGTGAAGGCATTGGTTTTAATGTGAAGGTACCAACATGAAGAAGTCTGTGGCCATGCGCTTCTCCTCATCCATTGCCTTCCTTTTGTGACTTTCTTTATTAGAGATATAAAATGTGAAAATCATATTAATTACACTTCAGACGAATAAGAGAAACATGACTATGCTGATTTGTTATATTAATTGAGAAGTATTGGGTGGGGTCATCTCATGATATATCCTCACTGCCCAAAAGTCTTTCATAACACTTTACAGTGTATCTTAAAGACTCAAGTTTCATAATATAATTGTCGCGAATTAATATCTCTGAAGTTCAAATTAAACATATTTGGTCGTTTCATAATTAAACATACAAACTATTGTTTTAATACTGACCATTTACAAACATCTTACATTTTAGCCTACCAGTTTCGCTAGCAAAACTAAAAAAGCTAGACAGTATGCTGGCTATAATGTAAGATGTTTGTAAATCGTCAGTATTAAAACAATAGTTTGTATGTTTAATCTCTGAAGTTCGAAAACTCAACAGAGATTGATACAGGGAATCTAAGTTCGTTGGCCTGGTTGGTCGCGTGATTAGCGTATCTTTTTTCCCATCAATAGGCTACTGGTTCGAATCCCTGTGGACCTTAAGGGGGGGATGAATTTCACCCCAACAATCACCACCTCTCTTATTGGGGCCTGAAATGGCTTGAAAAAGTTCCACGTCTGCTCGGAAAAAAAGTCAGCCTAACATTTCTTTTTTTGAAAAAAAAGTTATTTTCAATAACTAATCGGGACTTGACTATGAATAAAACATAAGTGCAATTCTAAGATATTCTTTGGTAGGTAAAAGCTGAAGATTTAGAAAATAGTTCATAATCAATTAAAAACATTAATTTATTATATAAAATCGTTTTTAATTTAGTTTGATAATATATTGATTGCTTTTATTATTTTCCATATAAAAAGACGCATTAGCGCAACTTTTCTAAAATTAAATTATTTATTGCATTTTTAGGAATTGACTTGTTGATTTTAAGTTAAATGACACCAGAGGGATTTTAGTAGTTTTGTTGATTCAGAAGACAACGACATTTTTCATTTGAATGTGAGTCGACATTTATCGTGCTTGAGTTGAGGATGATGTTGCTCACTAAATATATAAATAATCCTTGTATAAAAAATACAAATGATAGGAAAATGATATTTTAAATGTTATATTTTTTTTAAGATAAGCATTTTTGTTCTGAGAAGACAAAACGTGTGTGAAATAAAACATAATGGTTGAGATATATAAATTAAATACAATTATATCAATATATAGCTATTTTCCCACGAATTTTACCATCTCTTAGAATAATTTGGAAAAAAAATTAAAAATTATAACGAAACATATAAGTTCATTCCTACATGACAGTTTTAGTTAACAATAGCATTCAAATTTTTTATCTTCTGCTGTTTGCTTGTTTGTTTTTTTAATCTGCTTATATTGCACTAATGAGCTTCTTTAACATTTTGGTGTAAAAATAAAATCATCTATAAAATGAATCTTGTAAATCAAAAATGATAATTTTGCATGCAGTCAAAAAATCTTCTAAATCAAAAATGGTAATAATTTTAGTAATTCATTTTAATTACGTTAATAAAATATTTTAAAATGAGTTAGTTGCTTTTGCAAGAAATTTGTCCTATCGCTAATATTCTTCTAAATCATGCTGATCATTGAAGATTAACCGGTTTAAGTATGCCTGTTTTTAATATTTTCGTTTTAATACAAATATTGTGGCAGTAATATGCTTATCTAAGTGAGTTTGTTGATTAATACAATAAAGAAAGTCATAAACTCAACAACCTATAAGAGCTTGTTCAGGCTTTGCAAATATCTATACCTTGTGTAGGATTCATTTGCTTTATTTCTAGACGTTTACATTTTATCCAGAATTCACGGACGGAGATGTTTATTCATCTTTCATATTGCCTACTTCTTATCGTTATGTCAGAAAAGACATATTAAATTATATTCATATGGAATGTTGAATTTTTGCAGTCACTTTATGTGGGTTTGTCTTTCCGTATCTCCTCCATCCTTTGGCCTCCCACTCGCATGCGAGCACTTCTCTTCCACTTCCCATCTTTTTTCTCTTCGCTGCTGATTCCTAAAGTAATAATTTCAAATACTAAAGTCGTTCTACTAAAGGTCACTTGTTTCCCATGCCTGAGTTCACCACTCGCGGTACTCACCAAGGTGATTTGGCGTTTCGTCTCTCACCTAGACAGGCTATTTAACTTACACTAACTACGCTCTAGAGATTCGTTTCCGTCCGTCTTTCGGACATGCAAAGAAACACTTTCGAGAGATGGAAAGTGCTGCTACCGTGTGACTCCACACACCGTTATGTCCTGTAATTACGGCTTTTTAGACGGCTTCTGGAAGAATACGTCATTAGCATTCCTTGTTAGTCACCTAGTCAACTCGTGTCACTGCTTACCGGTTCGAGGAGGTCAGAGAGGAAACTCTCCCTCTGTCAAGGCGGGAAGATTTTGCTTTCATTAAAGATACTCGTAAATATCGTCAAACAATGAACGAAAGAAAGACAAAGACATTTAAACGGTGTGTTCATGAGAAAGCTTCCATAATAACGACTATTCTTGTAAACATTTTCAATGAATGAATTTGATGGCGAACAAAATGAGCTAAGTTTCTCTTTTTGCTGATCTTCATTCACAGATAGCTCCATCTCGAGATGAGGATAGTTGGCTAAGCAGCAGTAGAGGAAATTGTGATTGCGTCTATTGTGAGATACAACCACCTTTTTTTTTTTTTTTTTTTTTTTATTTTGAGGACAAAGCTATTGATAAGTGTTAGTTGAGATGTAATCCTCGGTAAGAACATATCTGTTATAGCTAGAATGTACGCTACATACTTCAAAAAGTGTTTAGGCAGTTACGTTTAGAATTTTTTGGAATTTTTCCCCTTTAAATAAGAGGATAGGACTATTTTTGATATCCTTTTCCATATCATTTCTGATAAAAATGCACATAACATTCATACGGGTCTCCAGAAATCATGAATGCTAATCACTTAGAACATAGATGGCGAACCTATGGCACGCGTATCCGCGAGTTTTGCTGGCACGTCAACAATTTACAGGTGACATCCTTTTATACACTTATAAATTATTCAAACTTTTTTTTTTAATTGTTACAATACGTATAAATTAAATTTTGTTTTACACCAGAGAGCAGCTATGATGACGTGCATATGATTGGTGCGGTATTAACAAAAGATTGCGCGACCCAAAGACGAAGGCAACCTACAATTGTTGAGTCCAAATGGTAATTCCCTTCAACCGAATTCCATCACATGTGAAACTGTCATAATAACATTCACTATGCATTTCTTAGTTTTAACACATTCACGACGGGGTGTCATTTATCGTTCTGACGGAACTTCTTTTTACCTGCGGGCTCAACTCACACAAAGTTTCAATCTTAGGTTGAATTTTATCGCTGCTTGTTTGCGTTTGAGCTGGCAGGGGAACTCACACACGCATTATATGGCATATTTCAATTCCTGGTAGAATTTTATTTGAAGTTACCTTTTATTATCTTCATAATGACATCGAGAATTGCAAATGCAATAAAACAAACACTTATTTCATGTAATTGAATAATTGGTTTTGCTTGAGTCTATACAGCATAGTTTCTGTGAGATGCGATTCATTAGTTAGCGTCGTTTTTATTCCAGCTGACTGTAATTGCACTGTTTATTGAGAAATATATTACACAGACTGCAAATGGCTGTGTACCTTATTCAGGGATACAATAAAACTACTTGTTTTTCTTGCATCTGCAGTATAATGTCTGTTGGGGAGGGCGTGTTGTTAACCGCGGGGAGCGAGTTATTATCGCCTCGACGTGAACAGGGAATGCAGCAAAAGGATGTCAACTTGTTGGGGTTTCCCCAACACACACACACACACACACACACACACACATATATATATATATATATATATATATATATATATATATATATATATATATATATATATGTCTCCGGACTTTTTTTGCGATAGGTGTATTCCGAAAAGTGATTATTTTTGATTTCTTATTAATATAATAGAGAAATCCATTTTACAGTTCTTTTGAAAAGTAACACAGAGATGTCTTGGAATATCTCTGTATTACTTTTCTATAATATCGTACTAAAGACAGTATTTCCTCTTCCTTTGGTTAAAAGATTTCACTCATATTCCTTCGTAGTAGACCGGAGCCTTAATAATACAGACTGATCAGATTGTGCAGCTATGACACCCATACTGGATTCGTAGCCTTGGCGTAATCTAAATAACCAACCAATTCAATTAATAATTTGTGAAAAATTATTTACTTTCAGTCCTTTTGTTATTCCTTTTGTTTCACTGTCTTGAGATTTTTATTTTAAAAATACGTCAGCGCTTTGGCAGACCTGGTTGAGGTGAAATTCTAAGTGGAGAATACCTTTGCTCAAAAATTAAATGTAACAAGCACTCATACCCATTGGTGTAGCTAGAGCTTTTGCTACCCGGGGCGATCCCTGAGTTTGCCACCCCTCTCAATACACACCAAAAATACTACAAAAAGTCAAAACGGCGTATAGGGAATAAATTAAAACGCTATGTTTATTTTTGAAGTAAAACTTTAATTTCAATATTCTAAAATGTTATATTTCTTGCTTTTCTGTTAGCAAAATCATCGATGACATTGGCGAAGTCTATTTCACAGTAATGTAGATAATTCTTAATTAATTTTATTTAGAAAAACTCCTCACAACTAGCAACACCTACAGCAATTGTGAGCAAAATTCGCAGCAGTATTACAATATTTGGAACTGAGTTCTTGAGACTGTATTTTAGAATTACCTGTAAAAGTTCAAAAAGGTTCAAAGTGCAGCCCCCCCCCTCTAGCTACGCCACTGCTCAAACCACGGAAACGTTCTAGTGGTATATTCATTTTCAGATTGTTGTCTGCTCATGTCCCGAAAAAGGGGATGGGGAAAGGAACTATAATTTTCCCTGAGGTTTTCGAATACCCCAACAATTTTAGCATTTTTTTAGATCGCCAAGGAGAGTGTGCAAGGACAAAACGCACGCGTGTGTATGAGGGAAAGAGAAATGAATAACTTCACTCGATTGAAATAACTCCTTATTTTGGACTTCGATGCAGTGCCCGGTAAGAAATGAAACTAAGCAAGCTTCACTGATAGATTGTCAGCAACCAAAACAGCAATGAAGACAATTCTTGAAACGATTTGTCTCACACTGCAATATTCGCGGTTTGCATTTTATTTTTCATTTTTCATTGAGCTTCTGACCAGCTTATTTATTGCATCAAATCCCAGGTGATGCTCCAATAGCCAGAATGTGTTGCATTATTTGCAATGGCGTGGAACTAAGCCTACACCGAGACTGGTCATTAAAGCAGTTTGTCGTTTTTCATGCCCATCTCAAGTTAGTTCATTAACATCCCATTTCAATTGAATACACGTTACGAAAAATCTTAGAGAAGACTCGTTATTATCTTGTATAGCCTTAAGAAATAAAAATTCCTGCCTGCCAGATATCTCCAGGAGAGGAAGAATCGGCAATTAACGTTCATATTGCAATGAAATTCACCTTTACTGTCTTGTTTATGTGACTTGAGATTCCTTCCATTAGCTACACACGCATGCGAGGATGCTGAACGAATGAAATAAACAGACTTAAAGACAGAGCTCTCGCTCTCTTTCTCTGTTTTCTGCATTCATTTGTGTGTCTATTTTGCTTTTAACATTAGTTGGTAATTCTGATATTAAAATTTGCCAATTTCGAGATCCCATTTCCGTACGGACTGGACGGCTCTTTATAGCCTAATCTTTGATCTCATTTCTTTCCGGTGATGGATGAGACCGAAACACAGCTGCAGCGTAAAAACAGGAAGCTATTTTTTTTTAAAGAAATTGTTTCCTTAGATTTTGTTTCCTCATTTTTTTTTCATTAATTTTATTGGTTCTGTTTCGTATTCTGTAATTAAAGTTTTTCTTTTCAAAGTTGAACATAACGAGGTTTTCTTTTTATTTATCTTGCATACATTATGCAAGATAAATAAAATAAAATGATCTCTGTCATTTTATTTCTGATTTTATTACTCGCTTGAAATTAGGATATTCTTTGTTTTTAGTTTGACAGCTGAAATATATTCTTTTGGGGTAGAGAAATTCTGCTGATTTCGATTAGCAGGTCAAGCGATAGGTAATCCAGAAATTCTGCTAATGAAATCAGCAGAATTTCTCTACCCCAAAAGAATATATTTCAGCTGTCAAACTAAAAACAAAGAATATCCTAATTTCAAGCGAGTAATAAAATCAGAAATAAAATGACAGAGATCATTTTATTTTGTGATAAATATTTATGCAGTGTCCAATCAGTACTTCAAATCATCATCAAATACTTCAAAATATTATTATGACTACCCTACTACTAATTCGTAGCTCCCATCAAAACTGTCGCTAGGTGGTGAAGTCTATAAAACCTTTAAATGTTGCGGAAGATATGACGTTAAGATTCTATAGATTTGTGAGTGCTCTGAGTGGAGGATTCTCACACCTGATCTCTCAATTCACGTAATCCCGGAGACCTAGAACACCTGGAAGTCGCTGTCCTGGTTAGCGAATCACTCTTGAACAATACTGGCAGCGTGTCATGCCACATTATCCTGTTGGAAAATGCATGTGGCATCTGGGACGACATTCACTATGAAGGGGATGTACGTTATCAGCCACAACGGATAGATACTTTGAGGCATTCATAATAGCGTCTACGAAACGTCAGAGCTCAAAGAGATTCCCAGGAAAACATCTCCCATCATTGAATCTAACGCTGCTGTCTCCTGTCAGCTTCTTCTGGACCATGACATAGGGGTGATTCCTTTCCCCGGGTTTTTTCCTAATCCTCCATCTACCAGCCACACAGCACAGCTGGAAATGAGATTCATCCGAAAAGGCAATTTTTTCTGGCATTAAATACTACAGTGACGTCTCTTAGATGCAAACTGTGGACATAATCGTCGATGATGAGGAGTACGCATAGATACCTTGATACTGTGACTGCCTGACTGGGTATACGTTGGATTGTGTCGTTCCCTGATTAAGTTCAATGGTCAGCAGCTCCACATTTTTTCATCTGGAGACTTGCACAAGGCGGGACAATCTGCATTCAAGGAACTGCAAACTCAGATTGCCCTGACAATAGCTATTTTCCCACTGTCCTTTCACTCTTGGGATACCTTGACTGCAGCACTCCGCTAACAGCCTACAATGCTGAAAGTTTCCTGGACAACTCCCTGTGTTATTTCATTACTCCGAAATCGTACCTTTTTTCAAACTCTATCAGATCATGTCTCTTGGACATGTTGATTAGCAATTTCGAATGAACAGTATATCACACACCTCCAGCATCATTTATTTTCTGATACATTTTCATCATGATACGAGTACCACCCTCAGGGTGAAATGGTGTATTGTAAAATGACTGCGGAGATAATAATATGTTGACTGAATCTTGTATTATGTCTCTTAATCCCATGCACAGGGGACCTCCAACAGCTAGCACATTAGTGCTGTGTGTGTGTAAATAGTAGAATGAAACACCTCGGAGGAGGGTAGGTTCGAGGTTATGGCAGTTCCACTGTAAATGGATGTTGGATTTTGTTGCTAGAGTTTATAGGCTTAGAAACAAGTGACGAAATAAAGAATGCTGGTTGAATGAAACAAAAGAGATGGAAAAACTGTCATCTGTGAGATGATGAGGTATTGTTGGGAGCAACCTCTGAGAGAGAGAGAGAGAGAGAGAGAGAGAGAGAGAGAGAGAGAGAGAGAGAGAGAGATTGAGGAATTTTAGCAACAGATACAGCTTTTAACCACTCTACTCTGTTTGTAAGTGGGCTTTAGGTGCAGTTTTGAGATGTCGAGTTGGTAATGTAGCGAAATTATGTAAAGGAAATTTAAATGCTATTAATAGTTCTAAATGAATAATATTTAAGCTGTTGAAATACGTTGTATGCATTTAAACGTTGAAGCAATTTTCGAGCTTGAAGATAAACAAATTTACGTAATGAAATTTTCTACGAGTTATTCATTCTACAAGACTGTTTTAACTTGAAGTGCACTATTTGTAGTGTACTTGAGAATATCAGCAGATTCAGTAAATACAAGGTTTATGTTGATTCGATTGACATCATAATCCGAGTTGTGATTAATTCATTTTACTGTGGCACAAATTGAGTTACCCAACATCAGGATATGTACCTTGTAATTTCCTCCATAACCTTTTGTCTATATGCACCCCTGCACACATAAAGGAGGCAGATTTTTACTGTCCAGTTATAATGACACTAGTTCTACCTCGAAATCCCTACCAGACTTAATAAATGCTAATATCTGAATTCCGTTATTATTTTGTTTTGTTAAAGGGGTCTGAATTTTTTTGAATTAATTGCCTCGGAACAAATGCATGGTATAAACTTTCAGCTGAAAGAGAACGCTCGAAGCAGTTGCACTCCTAAAATATATGCCACTGGGACTTTTAAGTCTTTCTTAGGATCTGTCATCTCGATTTCTTGACATGATGAAAAAAAAATTGGTAGGGGCAGTCGCCATAAGCTTCCATCCATGTACACCTGGTCAGTACCTCTTCTGATTCACGGTTTGTGTGTGTGTGTGTGTGATAATGATCCTACCATTTTAATCTCCATAGAAGTATGTTAACATTGTGCTTTTGCTTACTGTATTCATGCAGATATATTAAATGAATCTTTTTCCAAAATTCTAGAATAATCTTTACAGTTTTTTTTTTTTAATTCTGATCATCCGACTACTTCGTATGGGATTTGGATATCACTTTAAAATATAGCGACAAATAATTCTATTTTATTTTCCAACGAATATTTGATCATACTGCTTATCTCAATACATAGTCCTGAGATATTTGTTTTCTTTTATTTGGGAGCCAGTATTCTTGGAATACAATTATATTACATATCACTATCTTCCTTACCATTCAAACCATAGCCTTTTTTTACGTCTAGCTATATATAATTCTAATTTCACATTATATCCAAGACTACTCCACTTCTGGAATGAATCACATTCTTTGCTAAATTGTCGACTATATTTAAAAGCGAGCGAGTATATTAATCTCTCTCTCTCTCTCTCTCTCTCTCTCTCTCTCTCTCTCTCTCTCTCTCTCTCTCTCTCTCTCTCTCTCTCTCTCTCAAGTTTTGCTGCATGCCTTTTCTACAGATATTAGTCCAAGAGCATTTTCTGTAGACATTAATCCAAGAACAATTTCATCCAAACTGGTATTTATTTACGGTAAACGTATTAGAAAAATTTCAGCTAATAGTTTCCACCCATTTCGTGGTTCAACTTCAAATGCTCTGAAATTACTTTCTTAATCTTTGTTTATTCCCTCAGCTTTCATTTTTACTGCAACATTATTTTCTTTTATACTCCCTGAAAATTGTAACTTACATATTGGATTCCAATATTAATGACTTTTCCTCTTGCCAACCCGCAATTCAACCGCGCTACTAACAGTTCTGTAGGTGGCCTTTAAAATACATTATGCGCTATGCAATGAGAGTGATCTACCCTGAGTGTCAGTGAAACAGAATTCCACCCAAAGTCATTATCGAAACCATTGTGTAGGCAGCGTGTGTAGTGCTAGTTGGGCTAATGACTAAAGAAGAAAAAGAAAGCGAATTTCTTTTCAATACAGAAAAACGTGCACTGCAATCCGCCTAATGTAGCAACCAAGAATACACGACTGCTAATCAAAACCAGTTTCCAAATTCGTGGGATTACGTCTAATGATTTAGAATACTGTGAACTTTTGGTCTCATTAACCCTGAAGGAGCTAGATTAATTTAATTTTAGGTTTATTCATAATTAGTAAGGACTTAGTCTAATTATTTTAGATCAAATATATTAACTTATTATTAAGCTATTTCAATGTTATTCTAAACAATAAACCTGATACACCGTTAGATGTCGTGGGCAAAGAACATATGACGTCATCATTGAAAACAGTTCCGTGGCCAGGAGAGTGTGTACGATGATTAATGTTATGAAAAAATTGTGGCCGAAAACATACGATTTTTCGGTCATTATTATACATAAGAGATTTATTAGCAATTCAACTTTCCTGTTCGTTCAGTGTTTTTCTTTTCTATTCACCATTATTACTGTTTTTTTTGCAGCATAATCGTTCATCGAAATTCGATTATATATTAATATTCTTAAACTGTATTTTTAATGTGCATGCTTCAATTTACAAAAGGGAATCTTTTTCTTTCAAATGCCAAATAAGATGTATGACTGTTTTCCTTATTAAGATGAATGTGAAATATCCTGTGATCAATGCTTCTATAATGGTGGAAAGAGTTTAGGTGTGAAGAAAGTTGTAGAATTGGTGGTAATATAGAGGAAGTGACAGGAGAAGGTATTGAAGAGTTACATCGCAGGAGTGATGTTCTTAGGCATAGGGCTTGTAGAATCAGTAATGATTTATTATGTTTATTCACTAATGCTAGAAGTATTCGAAATAAGGGGAACGAAATTGTTGCTTTGCTCGAGTCTGTTCGCCCCAAAATTGTTGGTATAAGTGAGACATGGTTAGGTGACGATGACATCCTGACAGGAATAGAGATGAACGGATATGATATTTTTCGTGAAGATAGATAGGGAAGAAAGGGAGGAGGAGTACTGTTAATGGTAGCAGATGAGTTGTGCCCATCTAAGGTGGAATTGCAAGGTGCAAATAGTGGTCACGGTTTTGAGGCCGTATGGTGTGAGGTAGAAGTTAACAGGAGGAAATATTTAGTTGGGTGTTGCTATAGACCTGGTAATATGGAAGGTAATGAGAAGGAAATGTATAGGCAAATTGGCCTAGCTAGCAAGAAACGAGTTATCATTATGGGCGACTTTAATTATGGTGATATAGATTGGAAGCAAGAGACTGCATCTGGGGGTAAAGAAAATGAATTTTTGGAGTTTTTGAAAGATAATTACCTTAGGCAGTACGTAACGGAGGGTACACGAGGATCAAGAGTATTGGATTTGATCATCTCATCAGATGATGTTATTATAAATGAGGTGTCAAATCTTCCACCAGTTGAGAGTGACCACGAGGTGATCACGTGCAGGGTGACCAGTCATTCGAGGACGTCTGTTAGAAAGGGATATATGTGGAATTATAAGACTGGTAATTACGAAAAGCTCAGGAAACAGTTGCGATAATAAATTGGAAAGAAGAACTGGATGGAAAGGATATCAATGCTGCTTGGGCCATACTCAAGAACTATTTGGTGGAGGCAATATCAGAGTGTATTCCGAGGGTCAAGAGGGTAAACAGAGTGGGTGTAAAATGGATGAATCAAGAGATAAGGTATGCAATATGGAAGAAGAAGGTATTATGGAAGAAACACAAAATGAGTATATATAACAACCAGTTGCATGAGAAGTACAAAGAGCAGGCGAGGAAGGTGACTAGCTTGATAAGGGTAGCAAAAATGCAGTATGAGCAGCAGTTAGCTAAAGCGGCCAAAAAATATCCTAAGGAGTTTTTTCGATATGTCGCCAGTAGAAGAAAGAATGATTATGGTAGAATGGGATTGATTGGTGAAAACGGAGGAATGATAACCGCTGCGGAGGATATAGTTGAGATATTTAATGAGCAATTTCTAAAGGTATTTCACTCTTGCGAATGTGACATCATGCAGAACTTGAAAATAGTGGGAGAAGAGGAGGAGGAGGAACTGTTAGTAAGTGAACAAGAGGTATATGAGGAATTGAATAGACTTGGTGTAAATAAGGCTGTGGGACTTGATGCTATTTCACCACGTGTCTTGAGGGAATGTGCCAGAGAGTTAACAACAGCTTTTGTATATCTTTTCAACATGAGTCTCTCACTGGGTCAAGTTCCAAAAGAGTGGAAAGAAGGTAAAATTGTTCCAATTCATAAGGGAGGTGATAAGAGTAAGGCTTTGAATTATAGACCAGTCTGTGTGTCTGGAGTTGTGGTCAAGGTATTAGAGAAGTTAGGAATAAAGTTCAGAATTGGGTTGACAACAGAAAAATACTCTTTGGTGGCCAGCATGGATTTACTAAAGGAAAATCATGCTTTAGCAACCTGCTTACTTTTTATAATAAAGTGACAAATGCGTTGGATAAGGGTGTTGCATATACAGTGGTATATTTAGATTTTGCAAAGGCGTTTGATAAATTGCCACATGACAAGCTGGTAATTAAATTGGAACGGATGGGGCTGAACAGTAGATTGGTTCACTGGATTGGAGATTGGTTGTCTGATAGGTATCAGCGAGTTGTCTATGGAGGAGCGATATCCCAGAAGAGGAAAGTTACTAGTGGTGTACCTCAAGGGTCTGTTTTGGGTCCATTGCTGTTTAATTTGTATGTAAATGATATCTGGAGAGGTCTGAATGGTGATGTGCAGTTGTTTGCAGATGATGCAAAGTTGGGCAGAGCTATCAGGAGTAGTGTGGATGCTGTAGCTTTGCAAGAGGACTTGAATACACTGTCTGAATGGGTAAATAAGTGGGGATGTCAATTCAATGTCTCAAAGTGTAAGGTTTTGAAATTTGGGAAGCAGAGATGGGATGTAAAGTACACAATCGGTGCGAATATCTTGGAAGAGGTAGAGGAAATGTGAGATCTGGGAGTGATTGTAGACAAGGACCTAAAATTTCGGGGACATGTTACTAAAATAGTGAAGACAACACAGCGGATACTGGGAATGATGCGGAGGACATTGACTTGTAGAAGTCAATGTAGAACACTTGTAGAAGACTTGAATACACTGTCTGAATGGGTAAATAAGTGGGGATGTCAATTCAATGTCTCAAAGTGTAAGGTTTTGAAATTTGGGAAGCAGAGATGGGATGTAAAGTACACAATCGGTGCGAATATCTTGGAAGAGGTAGAGGAAATGTGAGATCTGGGAGTGATTGTAGACAAGGACCTAAAATTTCGGGGACATGTTACTAAAATAGTGAAGACAACACAGCGGATACTGGGAATGATGCGGAGGACATTGACCTGTAGAAGTAAGGATGTTATGGTTCCTTTGTATAAGGCTTTGATCAGGCCACATATAGATTACTGTGCACAGATCTGGTCACCTGGTTTTCAAAAAGATGAAATTGCGTTGGAAAAAGTTCAGAGGCGATTGACTAAGGTGGTTTCTGGTCTCTGGAATGTAGAGTATGAAGACAGATTGACAAAATGCAATTTGTAGAAATTGGTGGATAGAAGAAGGAGGGGGGATATGATTGAGACATATAAGCTGTTGAGTGGTTATTACCAGATTAACGTCGGGGAGGTTTTGCACAGAATGGGTGAGGATAGCAGGAGAACAAGAGGTCATTCCTGGAAGCTGTATAAGGAGGGTGTGAGCAAGGGAGTGAGGAGCAGGTTTTTTGCATGGAGAGTGGTGAGTGATTGGAATGCTTTGCCCGAGAGTGTGGTGTGTGCAGAGACAGTGAATATATTTAAGGCACAGTATGATAAACTGTGTGTATAACAGTGGACCTCCCACGATGAGTCTTTGACTCCATGGAGGTTTTTATAATAATAATAATAATAATAATAATAATAATATAAGGCAATGCCTTAAATTTTACTGAATGTTTATTTAAAAATGTATGATTATTTTTGAATGAGAAAAAAAAAGTTACGGCGAAAAACTGTGCATAATGCACAAAGTCGATCCAACACGCTTATTCAAATATATAGAGTAGTAGTATTTGCTCCATTTATGTAAAGAGATGTTCGTTGCAAATAAAACAAAACAAACAAACAAAAAAAAACTAAATTTGGAGTTGTAGTGAAAAATAAAGATGATATAATAGTAAAAAGTTATTAATTTTCGTGAATTTCAAGGGATTTTCACTTAGCTACAGATAAAAGTAATACTTATGTTATCGCTCAAAGCCCTTAACACAAGTCCAACTTCCCGCAGAGGGCTGGGAAGCTGAAATTTTGAATAGTGGTAGCTTCTGGTGTGCGACCTATTGTACAAGAAAAATCCGAAATCCCAAATTTTTGAATTGAAATAGTCATCCCGATTTTTAATTCCCTGAAAATTATGCTTACCCATCTAAAAGTGAGCAGTCATTACAGAGCGCCAGAAGTATAGAGAATAATCATGGAGGTAATTTTAATTAATGCGTATATCCGTTTAATTTTCAAATTCTAGAATATCTCTCAACTTCAGTAATAGCCACATACTATAACGATTTTCTTCGCCGAACTAATACCGTGTGCATGGTTTATTTATCCGTAATGTTTAATATTATGTTATTATAATATATTATAATAACATAATATTATAATATCACGATATTATGTTTAATCTCTAGAAAGAGCAATCGGATAAGTTTTAGCCTGCCCACTCACGTACATAATATGCAATAGGTTTCGAACTCTTCGTGGGTGGTTTGCACATTATTTAAAAAAAAAAAAAAAAAAAACTATAATTTTTCATATCTATTGATGAAAAGAACAAAGATGCTATAACTTCGTATTGAAAATTAAAAAAAAAAAGATTATATCATTTTCTTTCACCATTTAACCCGGGTGCACATTTTTTTTTCATGAATCTGGATCATTGGTGCATGGGTGGGTTAGGGCCATAGTGAGTACATACACTTTTCCTCATCGGCAATCTGCATTCATTTATAATAACTAAAAAAAAATCATTTCAAGGAAGAGATTGAGCATATCAAGTAGTATTTCCTAATATAATACATCGTTCCCCCAATGCTTCAATAACTTATCCTTCCACCACAAAAAATGGTATCTTCCATTCACACAAAAAAAAAAAATCTTCAGAAATTATTCTTTTTTAACAAAGGGCTCGCATCGTCGAGTAAAAAAAACAAACAAAAAAAAACCGTATTTCACACAAAATTCTTTATTAATACAGCTTGTGTACAAATTCCAATCAAAAAGTATGAGAGGACAATCAACCTGTAAAGGCTATCATTTTAAATCAAATATTTCATGATCTAAACGTGAAATATTTGCACACAATCAACTTTGTTAATTTATCTTACATAAGAAAAACATTTTTTAACTATCAAAATATAATAAGAATGAAATCTTTTATAATCTTTTATAAAACATTTGATTGGCTACTGGTTTTACCATACGATTGGCTACCAGAAGGGAGAAGGGTAAAGATAGCACATGCGTTTATTTTATTTTCAAACTTGGGCGCATTCGTTATAGAGGAGTTGAAACAATAATTCCAAATAATCTATACACTGCCGAATAGACTAATTTTTGTTAGGCTACCTTATGAGTTTGTCGCTTAATATGGTTGAAAAAAAATTTTTTTTTGAAAAAATAAAAAAAGTAAACAAGAAGAACAAGGGGCTCGCAAATTTGAGAAAAATTTAACAAAGGGGTCGCGCGAGCCCCCGCAAGCCCCTTATAGCTCACCACTAGGGATGGTTCCCACATTTTTGGCGAATACTGCTTTACGATTAGTTAGTTCTCTCTGTATATTATATTATAAATGCTGAAATGAAGTTCCCATAGCTCTAGATGTAACTTTATTGTTTTTATAAGTTAACTTAAAAAAAAGCTTACTTGAACGGCTCTGATATTGAAAAAAAGTAAAACTAAGCAACTCATGAAATAAAAATACATGGAATGTTTTTGGTGGAAACTATTGGCTTTTATCTGCAGAGTTTCAAATAATGAACCAAGAAAGACATGTTAGTCGTTATAAACTCTTTGGATATTAATTAATTTTTTTTTTTTTTCTGTTGGCCCCATATACGAGAGGTTGGCTGGTCAACCTATAGTACGTTAGTACCGTATATGGGTGGTGGGTTGGAAAAGGAGAAACTTGCTTACATTTGATTTAAAAGCCTGTATGTTGTATTCCTTGAGAAATACGTCAGGGGGGAAGACGTATTTCCCACAGGACCGCAGTAGCAGGGATGAAGGAAGAGGAAAAGAAACTTGTTCTCTGGGTTTCAAGGTGTATTGTGAAAGGATGTTGGGCGGCAGCTGTACGTGTTCCAGTGGGTTTTAGTACAGAGTGGGGGAATTATTGATGCTGTTTCAGATGAACATTTCCCATGGAAATTTTTATAGAATATACAAATTGCAGAGACCAAGCGTCTATGTGAAAGTGAGGGGAGCGAGTTGATGAGAGATGGATCATTTATCAGTCTAACTGCTTCCCTCTGTATTGAGTCAAGCATTTTGATGGAGCTTTTAAGAGCCCCACTCCAAATGTGAGAGCAGTATTCGATAGCTGGGCGGATTTGTGATTTGTATAATGTTAACAGTTGTTTAGAGGTGAAGTAGCGTCTTGAGCGAAAGAGAAAACCTAGTTTTTTTTGGAAGCTGAGGATGCAATGGTTGTGATATGTTTATGCCTGGAGAGGCTTGATGTCAGGGTAATTCCGAGAAGAGAAATCTCATCTTGTCTGGGAATTTGAGTGTTATCAAAAACAATACTGGGAGAAAGTGGTTCTTTTTTGTGAGAAATAAGACAGAACTGGGTTTGACTAACGCTGAAGTTGACGAGGTTATCTGAGCCCCATTGGAGGATGGCTTGGAGGTCGGAATTAAGGGCAGTGGTGGTTGATGTT
Organism: Typopeltis vanoorti; assembly: GCF_054136105.1. NCBI lineage: Eukaryota > Metazoa > Arthropoda > Arachnida > Uropygi > Thelyphonidae > Typopeltis > Typopeltis vanoorti. The sequence continues at coordinate 13,316,714 of NC_143559.1, read as the reverse complement.
CTGTGGGTTTAAGTGAGTTGTGTAGAGTAGGGTTTGTCAAATGAAAGGGAGGAGTGTAATGTGCTGTCGTCTGCAAACTGTGTATTGGGTTAGAGGTCAACTGAAGTAGGTCATTGATATATATATAGAAGGAAGGGGATCAGTGAGAGAACTGAACCTTTTGGGACCCCAGCATTAGTTGGATGGTGAGAGGATAGGGAGCTGTCTGCCATTACACACATAGTGTGTGTCCAGACAGGAAGCTGGCAATCTATCTGCAGAAGTCCTGAGACAGTCCAAATGATGAGAGTTTGCTTCGTAAGTAAGTTTTTGTGCCAGATCCGGTCAAAGGCTTTAGAGATATCAAGTGCAACTACTTGGGATTCCCAATTTCTCCATGGCATTTGTCCAGCGATGGGTGATATATGAGAGTAGATCTCCTGTTGATCGGCTTGGACGGAATCTGTACTGGTGGTCACTTAATAGCTGGGTACCTTCAAGGTAGATTAGGAGTTGAGAGTTGATGGTTTTCTCCATCACTTTAGATAGGATTGAAGTGAGTGAGATAGGGCGGTAGTTAGATGGCAGTGATTTGTCACCCTTTTTAGGAATGGGTTGAATATAGGCCAGTTTCCAGGCTTTGGGATATATATATATATATATATATATATATATATATATATATATATATATATATATATATATATATGTGTGTGTGTGTATATATATATATATACACACCATTGGAGTAAGAGAGTGTATACAGACGGCTGGAGGAATGCCGTCAGGGCCAGGAGACTTTTTTGTGTCTAATTTAGACAACAGGTTTGACATATCTTTTTGCCAAAAGGATACAGGTGACATCGTATGTTGGGCAGTTGGAATGACTGGAGGGCATTTGTCATTATCAGTTATGTGTGCATTGGAGGCAAAGTGTGAAGCCAGGAGGTTAGCTTTTTCTGTGGGTGATGTTGCAATTGAGCCATCTGGGTATGATAGAGGTGGGAATAGTGTAAGACAAAAGCTTGGTCTCTTGCCTTGGCAAGAGACCAAAAGGCATGGCTGACATTTGGACTGGCTGCAAGCTTCCTGCTTTTTGCCCGTTCAGATTCTGTTTTAGAAGCATTGATAATTTTCTTGCATCAGTTTCGGGCTTCAGTATAGGCATTGAAGGAGGATGAGGTTCTTGATTTGAGCCAGTTGTGGTATGCCTGTTTTTTCATTTGTACAGCCTTGGCACATCTTTTGGAGAACCAGAGTTTAGTTAGGGGACGGCAGTTCAGAGCAGTGTGGGGAATGTATGTTTTCATGCCAGTGAGTATTACTTTGGTGGTACGTTCGGTATATATGTTTGGTCTGGTGGACCGGAAACAGTAATCCAACCATGGGAATGAAGCATAGTAGTTTCGGAGACTGTACCATTTGGCACTGTTATAATGCCAAACTACTCGTGTGGGAGTGACTGTGTAAGCGTTGTTGCATGGGGGGGGGATGAGCACTAGGTTGTGGTCAGAATTACCCAGGGGCTCACTACATTCACTGCATATTTGGAGGGGTCATTAGTAAGGAAGAGATCCGGGGTATTTGGGGAGTGGTTCGGATTATCTGCTGTTCTGGTCGGCTTTTGAACAATTTGTGTAAGGTCGTTAGTGATGGCAAATGTTTCAGCATCTCTGCCTGCAGGATCCGTATAACTGGAAAAGGAAAGCCAATTGGTGTTATGGACGTTAAAATCACCCAGAATGATGATTTCGCTGTTAGGAGAGTGGGACTGGAGAAAATCAACTTTGCAGGAATTACAATATATGCTTATGCTCAATTGTTATCTGATTAAAATTACTACAGATGCGTGTGTTCTTCGATCAATTTTTTTTTGTTTTGAGGGATGAAAAGTCCGAGTTACTGGAAGGGAAAGTCCTATTCCACCTCTTTATGAGTCCGGAAACTCACCTTTAGCTAGAAAGTCTTTATAAAGAAACTTTCATGAAGATTGGATATTAATCCGTTGCTGTAGTATTGGATCAACGTTGTCCATTAGTGTAGTATTTTATTAAAATGATATATGAATCCAGTATTGAATTAAAATGTACGGGTATATTGAGAATTCATTTCCAAAACGAAATTTTGGAGAAAAGTAAACAAAAAGAGTGTTATAATTTCGGGTGATGGTATTGTTAATTATAAGGTCCCTATAAACCTTCACATTTGGGACCATAATAATGTAATAACTGATATTTGATGCTTTCTCATCTCCTGTTATTTTTCGTGTAAGTGAAGCCCGTCTGTGATCCCCGCAGCTTTTGATATTCAACCATCGATTTTTTATGATGAATGTAATTCCCTTATGCCCTTATTTAGTCTGGGATATTATCATGATCTGTCAGGAAAGTTATAGGAAAGCTTTATTAAATCTTTTAATGTTGTGCAAATTTGAGTTTTATTTAATACTAGGTTAATCAACAGATTTATCATTTATATGAGGAAAAAGTCGACAAAGTCGACTTTTTATGTTTATATTATTAAGCGTGTATTCCTTGAATATAATAATCGGCTATACGGAGAATCTTTACACGTGCTTTGACTGATATTTTACCTATAGAGTGATGTTTCAGAATATTCACGAAGTTAGCTCTGCCATGGGTAAGATATTCTGACCTGTGTGCCGAAAATACTTTCCTCAGTTTAAAGGGAGGGAGAGAAAAATCATTGATATTCACGTCAGGATACTAGGGCGGTTACTTTCATGATTTCATGCATTGCTGTGCAATGCACTAGCAGAATGTTCATTTAAAATGAAGAAAAAAATCGTTTGTGTTGAGATTCAGTCGCATATGGTGTGTGTGTTGCACTGATTGTTTTGTTGGTTGGAACAGCATGTCAAAGAGGAATACCCTCAGCATTTTAGGCATTCATCAGAAACTTCCACATTACTTGATTCTTGACGGAAGTCTTAAGACTCTCCACTATCGAATAGTGAAGATTCTTGTCACTTTGACTTTTCATTTCTGATTAGAAGACGGGAGTGGCGAAGGAACGCTACATAGGAAAGCGTCACCTTTTGCTGTTTCAGTTTTGTGAGTTTTTTCTAGCCGCTAAGTAGTATCTCTCGTTTTACTTTCTTTGTTGCACCTATTATAGTCACAATTATCGCAGAGGTATCCTCATTGACGGATTAAATGCGGTACGAACATCCGCATAAATAAAATTTAACCTTTGACGTCGCACTTAAACCTTAGTCAATTTATCTTCTGGGTAGATGGATCGGGCGTACAGTCATGCTAGGCAGAAAGAAAGATAGAGAGCTTTACCGAGGTGCAGGTTATTTCCTCCCGTAAACTCGAGAGGAAAAATCATCCACAAAATTTACATGAGCGTACTGACCATTTAGTTACTTCTACTGTAATTCCAAAACTGTAAAGCAATATCAAGATTGTCAGTTTTGGATCTTAAACTTGATAATGTCAGTTTTTTTTTTTTTTGAGAAATTAACGTTCTAATAATTCTGTGCATAAAGGATGCTAAGTCGATGACGTTGTAAAGGTGATTCGAACGCCTTGACCTTGCAACTTTAATGTGCTGGAGATGCCACTGTTTCAGCCCAAATAAAATCCGCCTTTTTATATGTAGCCTGCAGGAGATTTTTTTACTATAAGAGTTTTTTTCGGAAATTTGCATAAAAATAGACTGAAAGTCTATTTTTATGCAAATAGAGAATATTGCGAGATCTGTTGTAAAGTGTAAACAACATTAGTTTACTTGTATTCATTAAATCACTTTTAATCTTAAATCCTGATTTCTCTTGTATTATTTTCAATCAATTATACTATCAATCAAACTAATCAATTATATTAAATACTATAATTGATTAGTTATAAATATTATGTGAAAGGATATTACTCTATTTTTAAAGCAATTCTTTTTCTTTTCCTTTAACTCCTCCCTGCTAGTTTGAACACTTTTGCTAGTGGATATGTTGAGCATTTACTAAGTTAATCTTGATGCTAACTGGCGACGTGTTTATTCTTCTTCTTCAACTTGCTGAACCTCTAAGGTTCTTCGCTGAAAGTACCAAATTCTTCTATTCCTTTCTGTCTTGAGTGTTCTTTCATTCCAGTACTGGATTCCATCTCAGCTAAATCTTTTGGATATTATCCTCCCAACGCAGTCGCGGTTTACCTCTAGGTCGCTTTCCACCTGGCTTCATCTTGAATGCTTGTTTAACCGTTCTCTTCTCACCTATTCTTTCCCCACTTCTAGCTGATTTCATCAGCTAGAAGTGGGGATCTATAGAGTTCATATAGTTCTTGATTGTGTCTTCTCCATTCATCTGTTATGTTATCTCTTAGAGGTCCATAGACTCTCCTGAGGATTTTATTTTCAAAGACCTGCAAAACTTTTTCATCCTTTTTTTGTTATACTCCTTATAAAACAACAGGTCTAACGATTGTCTTGTACAGGGTGTCCCAAAATTCACGCAAGAAGTAATTTTGATAGAAAACACAGGTTTTTAATTAAAAATTGTAATTTCTTATTGATTCATAAAGTATACAGTATAGGATTATGCATGGGATAGTATATCGGGTAAATGGCCTCCACGGCTTTGCTGGCACATACGCACTCTTTTGTCGAAATTTTCCATGACCGTTTTGCATAAATGTGGCTGAATTTCGTTGATACAGCGCTCAATTTCCTCCTTCAAGGTGTGGGTGGTCGTGGGCTTGTTGGCATAAACCTTAGACTTCAAAAAATCCCAAAGAAAAAAGTCCAACGGCGTTAAGTCACATGATCTGGGCGGCCAATTCTGATCACCGAAACGGGAAATTACACGACCCGGAAATGACTTATGCAGTAATTGAATTGTTTCTCGGGCTGTATGGCATGTGGCATCGTCCTGTTGAAACCACATGTCGTCCACATCCATATCTTGCAATTTAGGCACAAAAAACTGGATTATCATGCTGCGATAGCGAGCACCATTAACTGTTATTGCCTTACCAGCCGCATTTTCGAAGAAGAATGGACCGATGATGCCTCCAGCCCAAAATCCGCACCAAACAGTGACACGTTGTGGATGAAAATCCACGAGTGATTGTTGAGAAACAATCACTCGTGGATTTTCTAAACCCCAAATGCGACACTTTTGTCGATTAACGAAGCCATCAAGATGAAAATGAGCCTCATCGCTGAAGATGATTTTGTTCGAAAAATAAGCATCCACTTGTTGTTGTTCCATAATCCATTCAACGAACTCTCTTCGCTGTGTGTGGTCAGTAGGCTTCAGTGAGTCAGTTGAACTTTGTAAGCATAAAGATGCAAATCTTTCGTGAGAATACGCTGTAGAGAGCTTCTCGAAATGCCCAATTCAAGACCACGGTGCCGAATTGATGTTCCTGGACTCTCACGAACTGCTTCGATGTTTTCTGTTGAACGACTTGTTGAAGGACGGCCAGAGTGTATAAGATCACTAATTGATCCAGTTTCCTTGAATTTTTTAATTAATCTTTTCACAGTTGATGAAGTTAAATCACTATTCCGACCATATTTTGTACGAAAATTGCGAACTGTAGCTGCCAAACCTTCATTATTTTTAAAATATTGCCCAACAATGAAAATGCGTTGTTCTTTCGTGTAGCGCTCCATTTTTAATAACCCTGAACTGTCGGCTGTCACGCTGTCTTTTTTTTCTCGTTGGCAACACTTTACCGCACAAATGGCGCTAAATTTAAATCTTGCGTGAATTTTGGGACACCCTGTATATTTCTGTTTTAACTCTGCTTGATAGAATTTTGGAAGATGGCAAATGATGTAGCGGATGATAAGATCTATTGGAGGAATATATTCTAGCTTTTATTTCTGTACGAATTTTATTATCTCGAATCAATGTTCCAAGATAGTTGAAAGAAGCGGTACTTTTAAATTTCAGGTTATCAATGATAAACTGGTAATTTTTCCCTTTGATTGTGAATTCTGTATACATTTAAATATTCAGTTTAGAATGATATGTTAAGGTTGGAATAATAAATGAACGCAAAAAGCATTTAAAGAGTGGCACCCTTTATTCATGTCACCATTTCAGAAATACAGTATTTTACAGCTTTAAACATTCACAGGACGGTACAACACATACACACAGTCCATATTAATAGGAACATCCACAAGGAAACAAAAAGATAAAAACTGAAGAAACATGAGTTTTTTTCCATGGTGTCATAGCTTAACTCGGCAAGCACTGGAAGAAAATATCTTTCTTCAGCATTAAACATGGCCGTTCTTCCCCTGTAGACTTCCTCTATGTACATTAGTTGGGAACAAAAATACTTTCCCATTTCCCTATCCCCGACCCTCTCACCACGCCCTTAGGATGTTCCTAAAACCTTTCATTTAGCTGCCTGAAGGGCTTCAATGTTACCGAGGTAACTTAAAACAACAAAAATACTATTTACAAATAAACATTATTTAAACAATAACTCGCGCTTGCTTAAATACCTTAGGGCTATTATTGGTTTAATTCACTTAAGTAAAGCTCTCTTGGGGGTGGTTTGTGATGCGCATTGCGCAGTTGTATATTGCTTTTTGATGCCACTTAAACAGGGAAAATATCGAGAAATAGAGCCATTGCAATAGGAAGTTTATTAATAATCAGTTCATTCTGGGAAAAAATTACCGAAAAATGAGAACGTGTAGAGAATAAAGTTTTTGATAAACTTCTAAAACCTTGATGCGAACAAATGTAATTATTTTTGCATTTTTCTAAGGGTTCTTCTTTTGCGTATTTAATATCTAATTGTAATATTGCAATTTCCTACTTCTGACAATATTTTCTGTACACTTTGCCACTAAAATCGCACGCGATGAAAATATGATGAATCAAGAAAGCACAACACAAAGAAATACTGGCATCGTGTCAGAGAAAGAAAAAAAAACTTCAGTACATAGCAAGACAGTATAATTAAAGAGAATGCCCTCTACTGGCAAACCTTTTCCTATTGCACACATTCCGAAGCCAACGCCCAAAGAACGGTCCACAGTTGAAGTGGAAAGAAATCCACTGGAAACTGTTAGCTAAGCTACTTCGTTGACACGCTGGCTTCTACTTTCAGGCGACGTCCACTTTCTCTGCCTAAGTTTATTAATTCCTATAAAACACCCTACCCAGTAGTGACAATAGAATGTATGAGGTATTTTTAGCCACTGAAAGGGAAGAGAGTCTGTTTTTGCTCATTGAGGAGGATGACCGATATCCTCTACTACATCTTAGTGACAAATACGAATAATGAAAAAAAGGCTTCAGAAGAATCTAACTTACAAGCTACTTGAGTTTGAGTATTTTCGCAGCTAATAGATGTGAGTGTAAAATGAAACGTACAGTCCTGATATGTATGGGTCACCTAATAAGGCACTATTTAAAATAAATAAATAATTAAAAAAGATAGCAACCTTAGTGCTTGGCACATAATAAATAGCAAATCTGGTGAGTCAGGTGTGACCTTATAAATTGTCGTCTACAGTGCTTGCTTGTCTAATTAGAAGCTACGATGATCGATCAACGATGTCTGTCATTTCACTGCTCTGTTCATCCGCACCTTGTAGCAATGTCTGTAGTTCTTAGTAGCAATGAGAGTATAATCTGTAGTTCTTAGTAGCAATGTCTGGACAGACTCGACGCTAAGCCAGTAACCTCATCTAATCTCTACTAAATGCATGATTGCTATACGGGCCTGAATAGATTGAGCTGTCTGCGGTGCTGGTGCCCTTTCGGCGTCTTCTGCGATGAAGTATACAAGCCACTAATAACATCACTGCTAACATCAGCAGTACTCCTGCGATGGCAATACCAATAGCAAATTTCCTGGTTGATACACAGAATTCCTCTTCTGCAAATGTCTGCTGGGGTGGGGATGAAATTGGGAGCTCTAGAAGACATAAAAAAGATAGTTCAGTTTATGGCGTTTTGAACTAACCTGACATGTTTAATTATCTTGAATATTGCAAGAAAAATAATTAACTTGATATGTACATTGCTCCATAATCCTCAATTCATTTTCATTTGTCGTGAATATTTATATTTTAGTGAATTACTCTTGTGTATTTACATCGTTTAGTTGTTATGAATATCTAATTACTGTTCCAGGAGTAAATTTGCATTTATTTGAATTACTTCAATGGATTATGGATATTTACTTACTGTTATCCTCTGCTTCATCAACTTCGCTTACATAGAGACCGGAGTATACTTCGACACTGAGATCTCTGAAATCCAAGTCGCCCCAAAGTTCTTTTAGATTTCCTTTTTGCTCAATGTCAGCATCACGTCTTCTTCGCTTCAAAGCGTAGCCATGATCACCACACAATGGAGGCTAGAAAATAAAAAAATACGTCATCAATTTAAATTTCTCGTATCTGCGCAGTTCAGTAGTAACTGCTTTCATTTTAGGGAACAAATACAAAATATAAAAAAAATATAAAAATGGTAATTTGAAGTCGACCTTGATGAAAGTGTCTTTTGTCTAAATAGTGCTTTGTTTAAATCTAAATGTCTAAATTTAAATTTAAAAAAAATGCCAAAAACAGGAAATAATGAGCACTTCTGTTTAACCCAAATAATTTCTGTTAGTTCAAAAGTTAAAGGAGAACGAAGTTTGTACAACTGGGCTCAGCTTCTTCATCATGATATTCATTCACCATTTAGTAACTCTCATACTGCTGTTTGACTTCTGCCACTTTTCAATTCCATTTGTATTTGCTAAGTGGAAAAAACTAACCATCTATTTTCTGATAGAATGATCACCATTAAGAAAGAAGAAACCCTCTAAATATAAAAAGATTTATTCAAGGAACCGATCTCTACTAACCAAAAAGCTCGTCGTGGAGGTTAATCCAAGATGTTATGAAGGGAGAAAAAAGACAAAAGTTTTGTTTGAGAAGTTCAAGGTTTGTTTGCTTGTGTGATTGGATTCTCATTCAGCAAATTATACTTTCTGACAGTATTTTTCTCTTATTAAGCGTTTTCCATTCGTTCTCTGCTCCTCATCATTCCCATTCTGCCAAACAGTTTTCCGCAATTAAACAGATCATATTTGTTTTTACAGAGCTGTCAGAAATATCAAGTCTATTTATATCTGAAGGCTGCGTGTTGCATCTCGCTTATGTGAATTACTTGGCTATTTCAGACTCCGGGGTAGAATATTTTCATAAAGAAAGGAGATAGAGGAAGGGAAAAAAACTATACGATTAACATTCGCTTCATGTTTCTGTAAGTGATCTGTAAAGTATAAGTTTTATGCTGCTCCATTTGATATGATCTTCCCTTGTAAATCAGAATTTCACACTTTCATTAAAAGAAAAAAGAAAAAGTTTTGTTTTTCTTCAAACTCATTACTAAACCGCATACTGTGATAGGATGTTTTTTCCGATTAACTTTTAACAATTACATGTATAAAAACATCGAACTCTATATTTTATCATGTTGCATTAATTTTGATATATTTTACTGGAAATTAATTAAATCCCTTCTTGATGGAAACAGATGTCTCAGCTGAAAGTCGGCCCAGTCATACAGTGGGAAGGTTTCATTCCACAGACAGGCCGACCTAAAAACATCTTGCGTCATCCTCTGGATCTGTTCCTGCCATCTTGGCATAAAACACTTCTGCTAACTTTTTCTCCTCCCTTCCATTTAAGTGATCGTGCTGTTTCAGATTATCTTTCAAGAATGCGTGAGCAGCTAATGATTTGAAATGCACCATGTGGATTTCAGATGTCCTACATTGAAGGACTTATTTTGTGGACAGTAATTTAAATTCCTTTTTGTTTTGTGCACGTTCCGCTATTGAGACAAGTCCAACAACAGGACGTATAATTGACTTGCAGTGAGTAGTCTGAGGGATCGGAGAATTGTAACATGGGGAAATAGTTTCCCAAAGGAGAACTTGGATTATGGATTTAGGAGATGGAAGTATTACGAACCTGCAACTGTGAACGTACTTATTACACACACACACACACACACACACACACACACACACACACACACACACACACACACACACACACACACACACACGCACGCACGCACGTGTATTTAGATTTTTAAATACACATTGTGTGTTGTGTGTACCTAACATAAATTCGATAACTAAATAGATTTATTGCTGTTAACTTCATATATAATTTCTTGTTTGGTGATTTACTCTTACTCAACGGTGTTATAACTAAGTTTATTAAACGGAATCACTGTAGTGTTGCACTTTGATGACAGTTCCTATTATTGTCCGTGAACATAGTGTTACTAAAAGCAATATTCCTGTTAGTGTTCACAGGTTATTATTGAGAATAACATCCCGAAAGTGAATAAGATAATGGAAATCTAGTCATCTACATTTACTGTATGGTCGGCCGATAAGCATTCACCAATTTATACTGCTAAAAATTGAACACATCGATAGGTATCTTAATATATTTCATTATTTATGTGTATTCGTGCACATAAGGAGGAAATTTATGTTAAATAGCGAAGAAGATCTGAACGTGTTGTCGCGGTACTTACCACATCATCGCAGTCAGCGCCATTCTTGAGACATAGACGAACGTTGCACTGGTAATAAACTGATGACGTGTATGGAAACTTGTGGGCAGGGAAATTCACCATTGCTTGAGTTTTGTTGAGAAGGTAATCAAATGGTCCCATTATGTCCTCATCAACTGGACACCTGTAAAAATTCTAACGTTAGCCAAGACCAACTAGATATTCTACCTTTCTTTTCTCGACTTAATTATTCTGATGTTAAAAATGACTTGTCTTAGAAAATATTTTGATTTCTGACATGTACTTTAAAAATATCGTCAACCATCATAATGTTACTTGAGCGTAATTATTTCCCCTGGCTCATTTTAGCAAAAGTATTAAATTTATTCATATTTGTCTGGTTTATAATGTGTCAACTATTCCTACAACCTTTTTTTATAAGAGTATTATATGATGGAAATGTTCGGACATGTAAGTAATTGATTTCAGTTAAATTCAAGACAATCCGCAATGAATCTGTTTTGAATTTTACAAACTTCACCGTTCTGTTGTATAATATACTGACTATAAATGTTTCGCATAATATATTATGTGTATACGCCAGGTGTTTCTCAAGTTTACGCAATTGTAATCAGAAAAATTAACACGGAAGAACACGGCTACTACAAACAAGTTGCTCGCAACGACACGCCAAGAAGCACAAACATTACGATTAGACACCACTTTCAATTTCGACACTGTTTTTAATTATTGACAAAGAGATTCGAGCTGTTAGTAAAGATTTAATAAAGGAAATCGCAAACTTTATCAAATATATCACTAAATCTGAATCGTGTATTTTCTTGACGAATAAGATTGCACGTGGAGGAATAATGAAAAGTGGGAGACAAGGATAGCGTCTCACTTCAGTAGCTTTTTAGTGGTTAAATTAAACCTCGGTTAATCAGGAAAGCAACCTTGAACTAACAGACGTCATTTATATACTTATGAAATTCTGAAAATTTGGAATAAAATTACGACTTTAAATCTTACAGTGGGAAACTTCATACATTATAATATGATGCTTTCCTCCCATTCTTTGTGTTGAAAATAGATTTATATTTTGTAAACGAAACTTTTACGTGAAGCGGTTTTTTTGTTCTTATTAATTGCCATGACCAGCGTTTTTGAATAACTACTAGTTCAGCAACATCTAATGATTCTAACATAACACGCCACTGTTTCTCGAAGTGTGGTACATGTACTTCCAGGGGTACGAGTCATTTTTTTTTTATTTGGGTTACTTTTTCTGTTTTTTAACTTTTATATTTTTTTGGTGTATTGTCGCAGATAAGGCAGATCTATTCCGTAAATAATTTTTCAATAACTAAAAAATTCTAAAGGAAGTTTTAAACAAAGTTTAGTTTAAACAAAACTAAAGACGCGACCGTAACGGAGGTCGACTGACCTCCGTTACGGTCGCGTCTTGTTGCAGCACGATTACGTTCGAACTGCGCAATGAAAGTTTAAATTCACTCGTTCGAACTACGCGGTCAGAACTCCGCTAAATTTCGCAGTCATTTGTATCTTAAATTATAACGGTCTTCAGTGGTTGTTTTACCACTCGTGCGCGCATCGATACATATTTAATTGTGTTTGTGTCACAAGTTGGCTTCTTAACGTGGAACCTCATCTACGACTTAATAAATATAGAACCGAATTTCACCGAACTAACGTCTTTCTAACCGAAACAATTTCATTCGTCTCATTAAATAATTTTTTGAGGCTACTGTATGTATATTGTATTCGTGTAACTAAAAATGTATTCAATAATTAAAAAAAAATGTTTCACATGGTTGTAATTTATTATAACGAATAGCAAAAAAAAAAAAAAAAAAAAAAAATTCATGATTCGTGATTGAATGAAATATAACTTTTCCCAAATTTCCTTTGCCTGAGAAGGGATATGCTCTTGTTACTAAAATCAAAAATGGTACGCAGGTGCTGAAAGTTTGGAAGCATCGCTACACGGCATTGGTTTATGAGCGTCAGTGGAACGTCATGAACCAAAAATAAGTTGAGGAATTGTCAGTTGTAGGTTGACAAAGTTCTAGTACTGAAAATAACCATAACAGACATATAAACTGGTTCTTACTTACCCTTCATTATTGATGAGTGGTTGTTCTCCCCAGTTCATTCCATCCCTAACTAGGCAGTTGGTGACCTTAATGCCGTATACATCTGAAAAAAAATCGAGAAAAAAATATATACAGTGACGTATGGTACTGAAATCATGAAAGGTTTTGTTCCTGAAGAGAAGCAGGTTTTGAATATTGTGTATTAATGGGAGGGGAAATTGATGTTTTACATTTTTGTTTAACATGTTCTTTAAATTTTAAAAATTTAAACAAATTTTAAATTTTGAAAAGGTTTTAAACCTTTTCGCTTCAGAAAATATAACTGCGGAAATTCAGGAAGCGGACCATCTTAAATAGTAAAACTGAAATGATTCGAAACGAAATTGAGATGGCTTGAAATATTTATCAAGATTCCAAATAATAAATTTAATTCAAACCTCAGCCAGAGCGAGCGACGCTGTTATATGGGTATGGATTGATGAACAAAACGAATCCGTAGTCTGATACAAAAAATTACATCAGGTGAGTTGCACATTTCCTAATGGAATGCTTTAACTATACTTTCTTCAAGAAAGAAAATTCCATTTCTTCGATATTATTGGAGGACTGAAGCGGCTAAAAATGTTCCATGGTTGGTCTCTATAGAATAGGGTTTCTGGACTATGTACAAATAAATAAAAAATTACAAAATAAATAAAAAAATCTGAGTCCGCTCACTGTACTATATGTTTTGGGGATGGGAGATACATATATATTAATTGAACCGATTTGGAAGATATTGAGAAAATTGTAGGGACTGTAGTCAGATGGAATGATCTTTCGCAGTATTTAGAGCAATTTGTTAATGGTCAATCATTTCCTTGGTTCTCTTTCAAAAAAGTTATCCGACTTCTGATGATGTACATTCTTCTCTTATCTATCCTTCAGCCTTCATAAAATGCGCATTTTAGATGCTTTCTTTTTCACTTTGGTTTTCATGGCTTCAGTTGTCTTCATTTAATGTGGCAATAGAAAATTTACTGGGTGGCATATATGGAGAACACCTCATAAACTGTTTTAATCAAAGTTCTCGGTCCACTTCATAAGAATTTCAGTTATCTCTATCTCCGTTTTTTGAAAAATCATAATACGATATAATCTTCAAACGATCTGTTTACATAGATGACCAAAAATGCACGGAGTCTAAATAGCAACGCGCTATTTAAACTTCTTGTGAGCCTCTGTTGTTCAGTTGGTATAGACGAGCCGTTTGGTTGGAAAGACCTAGTTCGGATTCCGTCGGAGGTAAGAAACCTTCATTAGATGTTTTCAATCAACTGGTGAGTTAACCGGTCTGATACGGAAACTCAGGTTTTTCGTCTCTCGAAACCAGCCCCGTGAACACGCATATCTATAGACATAGGATACTAACTGCGAGAAGGAAGAGATTAGAACCTCACCATCTTATTTTTCTACTGCACGTTATGGATCTCAGATAGAGATCCATAATAGGCAACCACCTGAATGGAGATGACACTTGACGGGACATTCAACAATATATGTGATTTCTCGCTCACTGCAGCATCCGTTAACTCACAAGGTAGAAACTTTTGTATAGATATTATATTTTGTGTAGATATTGCCATATCAGGCCTCACTACCAATATTTTTGGTTTTTTCATTAACAGGGATTTTATCATAGCACTAATCATTCTGATATCTAAAATGCTTGGCTCATTAGTAATCTTCAAAGATGTATGATGTAAGAATCAAAAACTACTATTGATGGTGATATTCATTTCGTTTTACGATATTCTGCACAAAGCAGGTTGAGGGTACTTTCCATTGTACACAATGCTGTGTTCACCAAACCTGTTATAGCATGGGGAAGAACCATTCAAGGTCGTTGGAACGTTTATGAAATATTCTACTTACTCAATTTTTTTTCCCTTTCATCATTTTAAATTATCTTATGAATAGAAACTAGCCAGATCTAGTTTGACAATAATTATAATAAGCATTCATTATTTGTCAAGTAGTCCTTAACAGAGTTAAGAATTGAATCCGAACCCTAGAATGTTATTATTCATACATTTAAATGTTATAAAATTTCACAACACGAGTTCCTCCCTAGTACATTTTCCCTTTGTAAACATTTAGTTGTTTCGATTCCGTATAGATTTGAAGAAGCTTCATAAGGGCTTTAGAACAGAAGATAAGTTAGTCGATCTCATAAGTAGGATTTTCCTGCAGGCAAACTCGAGTTTTTCATTCCTGCAAAATGGGAAAACCTCCAGAGACACACGCATTCAACAGAAAATATATACATGACTTCCAAAGTGTTAGCTATTTTGGCTGTAATTTCTACCTTTGGGCACATGTCACGGTGGTCTTCAAGTTTGAAGATAATATTTTTAATTACATAGAAGAATTTAGTGTTTGAAAATTTCCTGGATTACGGTATAATTCATCGACTAAAGGGTCAACATTTGCGTAGCTAACTACATAAGCAGCCAATGTTTCCTTTGATTCTCTGCCCATCTGATAACACCATACTCTGTACAGTTGACACCCTATCTTCTATCAATACATCCAGCTTTTACTTTTTTTGTGTTTAATTCAGCTTTGCGGCCTTGACGTACAGACGCTTACAACTTTCAATGCGTGCATTCGTAACCGAACTAAATGAGACAAGTTTTGTCAACTTTACTTAATGCATGCTAATTATTACAGTAAATAACATTATCTGTGTAAGAGATCTTGTGTCGTAATGACAAACTGACGTACTTAATTTACATTATCAGATTTAACACATTGGTGCATCATATAATTATGTTACTTCTATAAAATGCTGTGCTCATACAACAAGTTTGGACAAAATTATTTTTGGCGTTTATTACCATACTAAGAAATCGTTTCAAGTATTTTGGAACTTCCTGCTAGCATATTGTTACCCTCTGGAGTCCCAGGACTCATCGCGGGAGACCATTCTCCACTACCCAACACGCACGATCTGTTTCACACAATTCTCGTTTGTTAAACTGCTTATACTCCATCTGGTTTTGCCTGCTTTGCAGGTAGAAAAATTCAAGTTTTGTGGAGGAAAAAAAAAAAAAAAAACTGATACAGCCATATTAAGACTGAAATTCGCCTTTATTTGAAAAAACAACCAACCAAACAAACAAACATAAGAATTCCTCGTATCACAAGTATTTTAAATGTTTTTCTAAATTGTAAAACATAAATACACAATGCACAAAACAATACATACGATACTATTTTTGCTGCAGTAAATACTCTAATAATCACCAATTATAAAATAACACAAGTTTGAAATCGAGAAAAACGAATTAATTTTAATTTATAACCAACAGCCTTTAGTGGCGCTGTTGTCAAGGCCATCAGATTCCGTTTAGAATGAAAATTTGAAATCCGAAATTGATTTGTAAGCTTCCGTAATTTATTCTCTATTTAGTGAGTGGTATTATGCTTTATTTAATGAGTGGAATTTCGTGTTTTTTTTTTTTAAATTCTTTATTTAGCAAGTGGAATTTTGTGTTATTTATTGTTTATTTCGTTTTGTTACTTTTTAGTACTTTAATATTAAATATTAAAATAAGGTATCTTCGTATGATATTCCAGACATTAATTTTTTTAAATTCTTTATTAATATTTATTCTCTTTCTCCTTGCTAAAATTGTTAAAACTGTCTTTGGTCTTGTGGTAATTATTGTAGTTTTGTAATCATAAAGCAAATTTAAATCCCTTGAAGTTAGGATTCAAATTATTAGTGTTGTCATCGATGTTATTATTCATCGATTAATAAATAGTAGTTTACATGAATAGTCGTTTGGTTATTAATCGATGAATACTACTGACTTTTTCATGTTTTTGTCTTATGTTTTTCATAGTTTAAAACTACTAACTACATATCACTACAAATGAATTTAACAATATTTTAGGACTGTTTTCCTTACCTTGAAAATCAATACTGATTACAAGTGTCAACTGGTCCCCAATTTTAACGTTTTCGGCCACGACGCTTTCGTGGGGATCTCCAAGAAAAATACGCATGGAACATACTGGCATGGGAGCAGTAGCCATGAGAGGAGTGGTTCCCAGCATGCTAGACAACGGTTAAAAAATAATGGAACCAGAATCAGTGAAAGATGTAACTGAACCACGAGTAACAAACATTACTATAACAGTGATTAACTGTCATCAGAAAGTATTTTTCTAATTGATAATAATGGATGTAATGAATATGCCTTCGTCAGATCAGTGTTATGTGAGGGGGAAAATATTCTTAAAAATAGCTGTGGCAAGATAGGTTATTAAACAAAACAACAAAAATATAAATGAATAAAAGATAATTTATAAAAGTAAGTTTTTATTTAAACTGGGCGATTTAAACCATTATAGTTATGATTCTCTGATGCGCACATTCTTCATTATAAGCAGCGGTTCTTATTGGTGGTTATAAATTCACAAACGATAGCTTCCTGTTTTATCATAGCCTGTCAGTAAGCAGATCTGAAAACATTTGAAATATTTTTCTTTCGTTTGTTTGCGACGCTTAACATATCTTTCTGTTGTGATGTATATAAACCAGTTTGGAGTTTTGTATGAATGTTTTAATTCCACTGCACAAAACTGTGTTCGCTGCCCAGATAACAAGCTCCTTTGTTCGAATAGGGATTATCCAGATTAAGACAGTTCTTGAAATAAAGCATTAAGAACGTCTTGTACGATTCTTGCATGATATTTCTCAATATAGTAAATCAATAAAGGTACGCAAAGTTTTGAGCGCCCTCTCTCGTGCTAATGAAAAAGCTCAACCTATGACTGAACTGAGATAACTGAGCTGACTCCCCAAACATGTTATTATTGCATCTTATTTCCAGAAAGAAACAAAGGTTTGTTTTGTACGCTATAATCATTTCTTGCAGCAGGAAATGGGGGAAGGGAGTAACAATCATTGCCCATTTCAGGAAGGATGCTTTCCGTCAGTGAGTCACAATAAAATTAGCAACCGGATACCCTTAGCTGCATTCCACCAGGTTGTGTGAGCATTTTAAATACTTTGGAGACTCTGCCTATTAAGAATATGACGTAATCTTCCTTCTTGCTTAGTATTAGACGGGATTATCAAGCAGAGTTTGAGTAAACTCAAGGTCAGGGTTACGAACCGTTCTGTACGGGGCCTTGAGATATTCTCTTTCAAGGAGAGGTCTTGTGCAATGTACGTCGGTCGCGAATAATGCGTGTTGTTATTAGTCGGAGACGTTCAGGTGACCTACTGTTCCATTAATTTTCTAGTGTGGGTGTCACTGAAGTGCTCAAACCGTAGCTTATTCCATACACGAAGAAGCCAAGTGTAAAGTGGGAATAACAAGCAAAAGGTTGAGATTAATTATTTGAAAAATTCATCCACAAGATTACTCTGTTATGCAAATCAAAATGCAAACAATTAGAACAAAATAAGTCGGCAATTTACACTTTAATAAACGTAATCGAATCTTACCTCACATTGAAACCTGATGTGATGGTCTTCTCTTTGGTCTGATATCTGCATCGAATGTGGTACCCACGTCCTTGGTTGGTGACCAGTTTTCGATGAGGCTGAATGACCACAGTGTTGAAGTATTCTACACCATCGTCCTAACAAAAGAAAGCGCACCTGCGTTTTACATATATTCTGTTGTTTTCTGTCATTAGTAAAATATCCTTCCAAATAAGAAAAAAAGGCTCCTAAGACCCCCATAACTTTTTAATCTTTGAAAAAAAAAAATTAACTTTATAATGTAATTTTGTTTACTCTTAAAATAATTTTATGAGCATCTTGGTACTGCTGACTGGCTCATTATTAAAATTATCCTACGTGATGTTGGAGGATATTGCTTTTATCGTTAAAAAACGAAAAATAAATTGCTTCTCATTAAGTTTTTAAATGATTATTTTAATTTATCATGGTTATCCTGCACGTTAATAGTTTGTCTGTATATTGTCGCATAATTAGACAAATAAAATACCCTTTTAGTGAAAATATGACTTACAATGTCCGTGCTCATTGTGTTACAAGATCGTAGAGGAAGTGAATAGACTACTTGGGGTCCGGCGGTGGTATATTCTGTCATGCAAGATGAATTCTTGGAGAGGCCCTTTGGATAAATCATACCGTTAAAATTGGAGACAGTAGAGATGGTGACCAATATGTTATGGCTATTGCATGCGATGCTGACGTCGGAAACAAGGTTGGACCCTTGAAAAAAAAATAAAATATTCTATGTTATTTTGAAAGGATTCCATTCCTATCAAACTTATAAATTCAGTATTTAGAATATTAATAAAAGAAGATCATTCTTCTTCTTTTATTGATATTCTAAAAAAATCATTATTTGTATCAAATGATTCCCTCTCATCTCAAATCTCTGAACTGTATATGTATGTATGTATCCTGATCTAAGATTGAAGTCCAGCAATAATACTTAACGAATATTATGAATTACCCAATTAAAAAAATAATAATATGGGATTCAAATTGGCTACCGAGGTTTTATGAACGTGATTTTGAACAAACAAATTAAATTTTTAAAGAAATAAATCAAATAAAAATTAAAAATAAATTCTCTGTAATTAGTTCAAAAACTTAAATTTTCAAATTATGAAGCGAATATTTTCTCTTTCTTGTCTGTTTTCTTTAGTTCTTTTAGTATAAAAAATTACAAAGATATTTATCGCATTTGTTCTAACCGACTCTAACGTACCTTGTTTTTTGTGCATTTTAATCATATTGATAATTATGGATTTATTTGTAACTTGAAGCAAAATTCGCGGCAGTGTTTTTAACAATATAAACTTTTTAACCCAGTATTGCTATTTTTATATTACTAGGTATGATGAAGGTTATGGTGTGATGTTTAAAGAACAGTTAATAATCTTTGCTGCTTGATATTATTCGCTTCGTGGTATTTTGTAACTTGATATTCATTTTTGAGTTAAAAAAAGTTCAGATTATAAAATAAGTAAACAGCTCAGCAAGAATTTGTCCTTTCTTGATGGACTTTTGATTTCGAACTCAGCGTGACTTAACTTACATCCGGAATGTCTATTATTCTTAAGACTGCGTGTTTCACGGCAAGTTATATTTCTCGGAGCATCGTAATGCATTTTTCTCCTCAAATACCCCCCCCTCCTCTTTATAACCCACTCATTGACGATACCTGGCCATACACTTAAGTGAATCTGAAAAGGTACATATCGGGTTCACGACCCACAATGCATTATGGACGTCAACAGAAAGAACGACCACTGGGCCATTTACTATCGTCTCCGGCATCGGACGTAGGAGGCCTTGATGAGCCGATGAAGGATCAAAAGGTTAATGCAGTGATAACGTTTTGCCACTGAGAGTAGCGAGAGATTCCGGCCTATAAAGATTGGCACGACTTTGAGATGATGTCACGCATACGGAGGAGCTGACACTTTGGGAAGTGTCTGCAGGTGGGATGGTCAAGAAGTGAGCTTGAGAAGTAGGCTGTCATGGCGAAAGGTTTAAATACGATTTTATCTAACTGTGGGTTAAAAGGGGTTTACTTCACTGGAACACATTTTTATATATATATCAAAACGGATGTGTTTTCTGTTGAAGTTTTTCTTCAAGTCAAATTCTATTTTTCTTTTTCTGTCTATGCGCTGTTCATCTCTAGCTGGATTAAAAAACGAAATATTCTCAGACAGGACGAATGGAAGTTTGTTACTGCCGTCTATGGAATGTTTTTCATCCTCTTAGATAATCACTGAGTTCAGTAATGCAATGATGACAATATTGTAATGGAAGAGGTAGTAGAGAAACTTCGGTTTCGCAAGAAATATAAATATTTATTTCTTGCAAAATTTTCTGCTTGGTATCAAGATAATCTTGATACCAAGATGCATGATAAGTTAGTTACAATAAGTCAATTTTAAATATAATTAAAAAAGCACGATGTAATTCTTCCCTCATTACATCAGCTGTGTATGACGGTTCATTAGTGTTCAGATAATTAAATATAAATATATGTGTAAAAATTAACCGTGATGTTGGTGTTTCCAATTTTGGCAGAATATCCTCCCAAAATTGGAAACGGTTGCCTTAGAAACGATTAGGCTTTTCCTGTTTTTGGAGAAGACAGTGCTAGCAAACGAATCAAATTTCTAAATAAAAAATATAAATGAAATGAAATAGAAACATAAAACACCTAACATCACAGTTTGTGTTTGTTTTTCAATTTAATTATCTGTTTATTTCTTACCGAACTCTAACGGCATGTGAGACCCAGATCGCCGCTGCGAATCACATCATGTGTTTCACTAAAACTGAAACATTCTATTTTCAGTCTTGCTTATTTTACCTTTTTTGTTAACTTATTATTGCACAGACGATAGCGTTAATTACGACAGCAGTTTTGTAAAAATAAATATTTACATAAGTTATATTCATTGAACGTTTTCATTATGTTATCTGTTTACATTTCATCAACTTCTCACTGTATATTATTAAATATGTTGTTCTGATAATGTTCATTTTGTAATATAGAATCATATTATACATATCAGCAGTTTGCTTTTAGAACAAGCATGCATATAGATTTATACAACTACCACTTGCGTGGAGTAGTAGTTAGAAGTAGAATATCGACGGACTGACATCAAGGCCGTTATTTAAATACAAAAGGTCTGTTCACCAGGAGAGGAAAAAAATCTGGAATTATTACTCTGAGCTTTAATCTAATCAAAAGGTTCGATGGAAGTTCCCTTCATTTAGCGTAGTGACCTTTGAGCTAAAAATCAGTTATTCAACTGAAACAGCAACCAAGTTATTTTGAACTATTCCATCACACTATTATTTCAATGGAAATTTTTTGGGTATGTTAAAGTGGTCTAATGAACGTTATTTTAAACATGTCCCAGTTGTCAGCATTCATCTGATCGTCAGCATTCATCTTACAAGCTTGGATACACTTGTAAGATCTTGAATGCTTAACTACACCAAAACAATAAGTTTATTAGAAAAGAAGGGAAATGACTTAAGGAACGTTTCTCTAAAGTAACCTGCTCCAATGTAAAGTAACCTTTACATTGGAGCAGGTTACTTTTATGTCCTTCAAGCAAGCAAGCAAGGGGACTTAAATTCTGTTTATCTCTCACCGGCTGTAAAGAAATTCGGAGATGTGTCGATCAACTGGCGCTGTTATATTATCTTGACGTTACTAATTTAAAAGCAAGTGAATTTTAATTAATTGTAGTATTAATCAATTAATAGTCACTTGCTTTAAACGGTGAAATTTAAATACAGTTCAAAAGCTGATATTAGTTAGCACACAGTTTGGAAAATTTACTTGTTAAAAGATTGCCGCGGTACAACGACAATCCCCTTCTCCAGAAGAAGAAAGTGCAGTCTGTTCGAAAGAAAGCAAAGCGAAATGAAACCAATTACAACTGCGTCTGCAAGTCACGTGGGTTGCCTGAAAGCACATATTTTGACACTACGTTTTTCGCGAGAAGTGCAAAGGACGATAATTTAAGCAGAGAGTGGAGTGGTTTCACTACAAGCGACTCTACGGATAAAGGGAAAAAAAGAGACCCGGATGTTATGACTCCCTGGTACCTCCCAGTTCAGGACTGGCTATTCACGTATGTGTTGAATATACTTGACCAGGGGTGTTACCGTAACAGACTCACTTATTCTCATTCTTCGCACATATTACATTACTTCTGTCCCTCCCCTTTCCCTTCAGTCATTTGTTAGACAGCAGCCAAGAATATCCATTTGCTCCTCGTGTGTTTTTCACGCTTCCATGTCTTGTCATTCTCATTGTCTGTAGCGGAAGGGCGCATTGAATCTTCCTGTGATGGAGCATGAGTTAGCAAGGTGGTGCTGTTGATAAAACATCGTGACGGATATAATACGGTACGGCGTAATGAGAGTTAGCGTGAAGAAGTTTTATCTCCTTCAAGGTTGCTACGGATCCTGCAGTTAGTGTTGCTGTTACAGCGAAGCGCTCTGCCACACGATAACAAAATGCATTACACATTCGGGTGTGTCTGCACTTTCTTACTTATATCTTAATTCCGGGTGATACGCAATCTTATAAGTTAGTTATACGTGCCTGAGAGCATCTTGCTAGAAATTCAAGGTAGTCCGGATAATCACCGCATGCCAGCACGTTCATTGCTTTCACCCATTGGTAATGACATTGCAATAGGTGACGTTGGAAGACACACACAATGGGCTGCTAACGGTTTCTCTGTCCGTAGACAGTACGATTACGGACACAAAATGAAGGAAGGAGAAGATTAAGGTTGCATTTGGGAAAGATAAAAGGAAAGAACTTCCTGAACTGGTGGCCATATTTCTCTACCAGAAATATGGTCAGATATCTAGGAATAGAGTCGAAGGAGTGAGATAGGGAGACGGTACTTTTAACGCATTGAACTGAAAAGCAAAATTGCAGACACAGTTCATTCTGAAGGCAGGGAACGGAGTTACAGTGTGTAGTCGCATTCTTCGCATTGCTTATGTTCTTCTCCTTATAACATGACAAAATCAGTATCGACAAGAAAATAATTCAAATTTTGGACATCACAGAAATCAGCAGAATTTTAGATTTAATACTTATGAAAATACTTTAAGAAAATTTAAGCGATTCTGTGATTTTCAGACTGATATTCCTCTCCTTATTTTCTTTCCACTAAATAATTTTCACAAATAAGTGCCATAATAAATATTTTATCTAAATTTCATAAATTCATTGGTTTTTAGGACTGCTTTATAAGGATATATATACACTAGAGTGACTAGACGAATGATAAGTATTAATATAATTGCGAATTTCGAATAACGCAGTGCTAATTGTAATATAATTCACATTTTGTTAAATTTATAGCATCAAAAAATAGAGAACTATTCAGTTTTTTCAAAGAAAAGCAATGTCCTATCGCGGTGTTCTAAACTAGCAAATGCACAGTCAGAGTATTGACATAACTTCAAATAGTTTGACTAAAGTCGTCACTTGGATATCGTTTCTCGCTCCGTTGTAAGACACCAAACTAATCAATATCTTCGAACAGACCTATTTAGCGAATGTGCGTATACAATAGTAGTGCCTAAAAAGTTTTATCTCGTCCTTCTACGAACCTCTAAACTCCCTACGAATCCCTTCCTTATCCAGAATCTGTTTTTAAGAGTTTTATCACTTTATTTAAATCAGCTCAGCGGTTAGTTTTTTAATAATGCACAGTATATATCAAACACCTGTTCAGTTACAAACAGATGCGTTACACTAATATCAGCTAATTAACTGTAGAATAAGGTAAAAAAAAGTAAAATTAAACATGATAATAATAAGTCAAAAATAATATTTTGGATGTAATGTGATTGTTGTAGCTTTTTCTTAACTGAGTTGTCAAACTTTGGTTTCAGTTTGATCTCAATAAGGACATACATCAGCATTGATTTATGGCCAAGGTGGGGTTGCTGTGTTTTGAGAACAACTAAAGCTACAGCAGATAGCTATAGTTCTCAAATTTACATTCTATCCCGTGGCACATAATCTTCACGGATGTTCATCTAAGAACAAGTCCTTAAGTAAGACATGGCGCTTTGAATCCATCGATTCAAACATGGACATTCACACCTGCAATATTTATTTCATTCCAAGAACTGGCGACTTGAATTCCTTGGATTGGTTTGAAATGCTTATTTTGCGGAGATGTATTTTCTTGTTTTCTTCTTCTATCTTCAAGCTTGGATCATGAAGTTTCTTTTAAACAGATTTCCACATTTATTTTTTATTATGTTTGAGTTCAAATAATCCAAAAAAAAATTACTCCACTCGCCTTTCATTGTCTAGTATGCTTTCACTGCTCTTTTAAACAAGTATTCCTTTTTTAAAGCATATAAAATTAGGAAGAAAAAAGTACGATGAGATATTCTCTTAATAAATTATTCGGTTTTGGTGCTTTATGCGTTCCTTTGGTTACAGTCATAACTTTTACCTAAATTGCTACTTCTTCTTTAATTAAATTGGGTGAAGTTGATTATTTGTATGCTACGGTATATTTAGATGTCTAGAAAAACTTCTAAGAAGATATTTTTTTCATTAGATGTGTCTTGCTCTTTACGGGGAAAAAATCCTTGTGTATAGAAATATCAGATGGTGATATCTCTGTTGCAATCGTTTTATAGTTCCATCCTGAAATCCGAATATGGAATTTAGGGCTTGTCTTGACGTGCGGATACATTAATTCAAATTCAAAGAATATATTATTTCAATTGCGATAATTAGTATACGTTTGTTAACTTTCTTGTCTTGTAGTGGTGCCGTACAAAAGGTTCTTCATGGATGGCTGTGTAACAGATTAAAATACTAACCAAGAAATATTTCACACCAACTTTCACTAACTGGAGAGCAGGCCTTACATGAAATTATACTTCTTAAATTCAGTGCATAAAAAGAGTTTTTTGTTGCCCAGTAGAAATTTCATTGGCTTCAGAGGGATTATCAATAAAACTTTATAATCTAGAAGTCACTTAATATTTTTAATTTTGTGCAAATGAGGAGATGCTCCTCTTGATTAATGTGAAGATCAAAGTGATTTATGTAAAAGGCACACACTTCCTTTCAGGAATATTTTTGTTTTTTATATCCTCTATCCCTCCATACTTAACACTGGCAACCTTTGTCTCTCATTAATTATCGCGGATTCACCCCCCCCCCATCCAATGTTTCCTATTTTAAGGATCTGAGGGTTAAGCACGTGCCTTGCGGAGTAGCCTGAAGCTGTGCTTCAGCCACTTGACTCAAGGTGAAGAGAGGAGATTCTCCGGAACTCAGCCTCCTTCTAAGGGGACAATGTATTTTAGCTGTCAGTTTCCCCGAGAGTCATAATGCTTCAACCGATAATTATCAAGACGACGGAAATCGATGGGGCCGACCGGGTACAACGGCTTCGATAGGTGTGGTTCTTACCGCTACAAAATCCAATCGCGGAACAACCTACTCTACCAGTTGTGCCACGTGCAACGGCCAATGCCCCATCTGTTACTGAGAGCCCTGGAGGGGCCCAAGTATAATTAGAAAATTCCTATTAGACTGACTCATGAAGAAAATCTTAGCATTTCTCCTTAACCCTAAAAATACAAAGATAGATTTTTACTAATTTTTCCCCCCCAATAATACCCATTACAAATAGATTATGTTATTTTTTTTCCCTTGGGCACGGTTCAGAGGTCTTGCGATAATTTCTTATGGTTCAGGCAGTAGCTACTTTTCATTTCATTTAGCATAGCCATACCAACCGTGGTCATTGTATAATAATAATAAATTGAACTCTTCGGCTAAATTAAAGAGGATTACCGACAAGCATCTAGATTCATCTTAGAACTTGAATGGGAATGATGGTGATATGTTGAATTTTAATGACGTTCATGTCACATTGCATGTTGAGTCCTTCGCGTATGTATACATAAAATTTTATTTTTTTCTTTCAATCCTCCTCCCGGGAATGCTAGTATTTATTATTTTAAAGAAAACGAAGCATAACAAAAACAACTAGTTATTGTATACCTAAACTACAGAATAAGTGAGTGCACCTTTAAAAATTCAATCTCAGTACATTTGATACATAATTGTAATATATCTGTCTGGCATGCTATTTATCCTTTTCTTTAGTAGACAAACTCAGTAAATGAATGCTGTAGTTAAAACAGCAAAATCCTAACGTATATTCTTGTTTGCATTCGCAGATGTAGAGGCAAGATCTTCCTTTCGATCTCTTTCATGTCGCTGGCAACATTAAAAATAACTGGTGTTGCTTTTAATGTTCTCAGCGACATCAAATACTCGAAAATGAATCACATCACGATAACATATCTCACTCTCTTATAAGTTCTGATCGAAGGAGTACATCTGAAAAACGGCTAAACTTGTTTTGAGCAGTTCTTACAGATGAGTGACTTCATTGTACTTCACTGCAGTGTACGTTTTGTAATAACAACATGTTTGTGTCATCTTAAACCGCAAAAAATGGCAAGTTGGTCTGTCTTCTCTAGAAGTGAACTATTCCTAATGGCAAAGAAAAGTTTTTTTTTCTCGTTTAAACAAAGATAAAAGGACCTTGTCTCTTCTTCCCTTTCTTTCAACTTGAAGTGCCCGAGTAGGATACCTACTGGCTTACTGCCCACATCCGACAGCCTCAAGTACGAACTGATGAGTCAGATCAAAAGGGTAAATGTCAGAGCGCATCGCACACGAGCACTAACCAGAATGTCGTGCTGAGACTGGGCTGTGAATGTAACAAGTGGCGAACACCTGCACCTCGAGCTCCTCTTTCAAGTGAAAAGCCTTTGTCCAATGATAAATAGCAGGAGAAACTAAAGGAAATCGTAATCGATTTTCTCTTTCTCTTTTGTCGAGAGTAATAATACACCGGCTATTTAAAAGAAAAGTTAAACATTCAAGTCAAATGTTTCTTACAGAGTTGCATCATTCGTAAACGCCAGCAGGGTATTGTCTGATGGATTAAAAAAAAATCACAGATCCACAACCATGTTGTGGAAGAAATAAATTTTACTGCGGTTTATATAACTAAAAAAAGGTTAAAAGTACAGGAACGGATTTTGCACTATTTTATGATTATATGGATATATCTGTTTCAAGGAAAGACGAAAAAACTCCTTTAATCTATTGCCCTTGCCATATTTGAATACATGCTGCTCTTTGTAATTATGCTCGCTTCAGTTGCTTTTTTTTAAGTTTTTCCTCATCCCCCCCCTTCACGATTAATCATACCACGTGACGAAACTTATCTGAAGTTGCCATGTGCTAGTAATACGTAAACTGCAGACTAGCGTGGAGGCCAAGGTCTGTGGGCTAGGCTCGCGCAAATGAACACTACTTCCGTTATAAGGTCATAGGCCTTAGACAACTCAAATGGCGTCCGTTTCCATACTTTTTTGGACTACAATATTAAATCTTGGGTAGCTGAGAAAGAAAAGGTGGGTGACTGACCTTTGAACTGGAGCTGCAGAAGAGCACTCATCTAATGTAAGTGAGAATGAGCCCATAACCATTCTGTGAGTGAAGAAACTAGCTATGTTCAGTTGCCATCCCCTTCATTTCCTCCGAGATACGCGATGATGATAGAAACATTAGGGAAACGACAATCACGCAGCGAAAGTGCGGTGGCCTTCCGAATGTAGTGAAAGCAAAATTGCGCGCGTATCAGAAATGCTATGCTTTCATAGAGCCCATCTCTCTCTCTCTCTCTCTCTGTTGACACCCCAGTCATTCAACTTGAACCCAAGTTTCGTCATCATACCGAAAGTCACTCCAGGTATTTGGTAGGTGTGATCGATCGCATCCCCCCCCCCCTCACCTGTTCTAGGCGTAACCTTGCCAGGTACCTACTAGGAAATCGCGCACTGTAGCATGACAGTTGCCTTGATATTCTTCATCATTCCTTCTCTCTTTCTACCCCCCCCCCCCCCCATAGAACAGAGCTTATTTCATACTTCTTTCCTTCCTTTCTCTCTTCGAAGTTCTGATTTTAATCATAAATCGCTTGGACACTTTTGCTTCCTTGCTTTCAAATTCAAAAAGTTTCCTTGTTTTCAAATTCATTTTCAAAAGAGAATGAAGTGACTATTTACATTCGGTTATATATCTGACTCCCGCTCTTATATTATTTCGATGTACTTGGATTAGGAGTTAGTTACTTTTTTTATTCTAGCTAATGATGTATCGTCATGTTTACATTTATGTGAAGGTGTGGAAGAAATTTTTATAGCTGAATTTTCACCGCTGGGCGATAAATACTCAGTTGCATGGAATATACATAAATGATTCATTTCAAATCACGGGGGTAGTGCATCCAGTGAATGATTTGAGGGTTATTGTTAGGAAGACCAATTGAATTCCTTCACGTGAATTAGGTCACAAAGCAAATGACTTGAAACTGAGAGAACAACATGGACTTTCTTTTCGGGTGGGAGAGAGTAAAAGCAGGACTATTTGAATAATTTTTCAGGCGCTTATTAGCCGGAGATTGTTTTCTGATGTATAATTGCAAGTTAATACAGGATTTTCATGCACTTTATGTTGGTAGAAACTTGCATCAACATTGGAGAAAATATATTTAAGGTAAGTTCGTAGCTTTTTTTTTTTTTTTTTAGGGGAAGGGGGGTTTCCTTGAGGGCTCATTTTCCATGACGAAATCTCGTCGTTGCCGTCAATGTACCAAAAGTTCAATGAAGAAAACAATTCACTGAACGCCCATTCGGAAGCGACTTCACTCTGTGTGAAATCCTTAATTCTTCCACTATAGTCTAGACTCATTTCCGCTGTACTGTGGGAGATTGGTAGATTCTCCGCTAATGACGAATGAGCTAATTTCATACGATTTGTGGCAGAGTTTTCTCGTCCAAAAACTGTCGACATTAATTGGAAGTGATTGTCAGAAAGCTGGTCATCTAATCGAAATGCCGCGGGGGCTAGTGAATTTGGCAAACGCTTTGGAAATTAAAAAAGGATAAATAGAAATCACGACAAAAAATGGAAATCATATTATAATATCTATTAATAATGTTTGTCTTCTTTTTCAGAGTAAGTAAAGTATATTTTGAATAGCAGCTTCCATAGCTCAGTCGAAACCGACTGAGTTGGCAAATTCGGGTTCGAATCCCATCTGGGACGCGAACCTTTATCAACGCTTTTCAGCTGAAGGTGAGTTCGCCGGTCTCACACGGTGCTGCTACGGTTTTCCTCTCGGAAACTGGGGTTTTTCATCCCGTAAAGCAGAAAAACTTGTTAGAAGAAACACAATTTAGAGACATAGAAGATTACTGGAATAAGTGTAAAACATATAGATAGAAAACAGATAGATACATTAAATAATAGCTTCAGGGGAATTTGCTAACGAATGTCGAATGGAAATGAAGAGAATTATAATGGGAACTGACTATTTGAAATCATTTCTAGATGTGATTAACAGCCGTCAGTTGGATATGACAAAAAAAAACGAAAAAAAAAAAAAAAAGAGGATAACCCCAGAAAAATCATTGGCTTTACACACACATAAGTGCACAAGAAGACATCACCCTCCACCCTAGAGAAAACTCGGGAAGGTATATAAGAAGGAACGAAACCAGTATAAAGACCGGGATGGAGCGACTTCCTAGAAATAAAAATTTCGAAAGTGTATTGTAGAAGCTGTGTATTCCGGCAGTGGCGACCGGTGAAAATTTTGAGATAAATAAATTTACATATTAAAAAATGGCTCTATTAAAAATATTTCACCCTCACCACGAACAAACACCAATAATAAAAGTTTCGTATCTCAATCACAAGCGCAAACGAATAGCGGCGAGTCTGGCTGCATTTGGCCAAACCGCGATAATTCTTACACTGTGTTAGATCGCAGTGCATTTGTTTCGTGTAACGATAATTGAAAAAATATAATTCTTTTCATATTTTCAACAGTGGCACTCATCATAATTCAGCCTTGTATCTGTAATAAATAAATAATTATATGTTATTTTAATAGAATAAAATAAGATTTGCAAAAAATAGTTCACCACGCACACGCACCAATAATAAAAGTTTCGTATCTCACAGAAATAACGCGCGCAAGTTACCAGTGATTCCCACACTGCCCAAACGAGCAGTGTGGGAATCACTGGTAACGTGCAATGAGAAGCGCAAACGAATATCGGCGAGACCAGCTACAATTGGCCTAACGTGATAATATAATTCCGACGCTGCCTTAGATCGCAGTGCATTTGTTTCGTAATCTAAAGCGTTAATCGAACAATTCCAATTATTAACTATTCAATCAATGTCAAAACATAAGCTGTAACCTTTAACATGTTGTATTGCATTTATATAATGTTGTAAGCATTGTTATTATTTATAAACACAAACAAAATTTAAATTTTTCATTTTTTCCTTGGGGATGCTGCAGTGTCGCAGTGCTTATGTACGGGTCACCACTGTATTCCAGTGAAAAAGCTAGTAGAATAACGAAAGGCTCATCGGAGAGTATCACTAAGCTGATGACAATGGTTGACTTTAGCTAAACTTAACAGCACTACTGACCATATATATAAACTTCATAAAGAAATCTGTACTATCCTTTGCCATTAAGAAAATGACGTTTCGCTGTCCACGTAATTATAAACCTACTGTAAGTGTTAGCTACTGCGAGTGCAGTTCGATCTTTGACTAATGGGTACACAAACAAGGGAACAGTTCTCTTAATAAAATGCTGTCAGTTATCGGATGACACCTAAGAAGTAATACTTCATTTCATGCGACTTTTGTTTTATGCGACTTCCACTCACGAAAGGTTGTTATCGTATATAACGAAAATTAATTCAAGCCACTTGAGGCCTCCATTAAGGGATCCGTTTATCTCACACATGACGAAGAAATTCACCTCTCACCTAAAGACAAATGCCCATGACGGAATTCGAATTCACAGGTTGAAGACTGGATACGCTAACCAGTGATTTATTAATTGTCGTAATAAATCATTTGATCGCCTAAATATGACTGACTTCTTGCAGCATTATGCAAAATTATGACATTCTGTAGGCAGTCTTCTGATCTTGTGAAATCCTATTTTTCCGAAGATTCTTGGTAGAAATATTCAAAGAAAAGTTTGTTGACATATGGTACTGAGCATGGCTTAAAAAAAAAAAAAGAAAAGAAAAGAAAAGAGCGTAATTAAGAAGCGAAAGTGATCCTTGCAATCACGCTATCATTTCAGTCTCTTTTTAACACATCCATAGTATTTGCATCCTCGCCGTGAATTTGGATGGCATTGAATTAGAATTGAGCTGTGCTCCCCCAGTTTGAAATGTGGTCCACATTTCATTGATATCATGGACCGTTTTACATGATTATATTTTGATATTGGATACGTCTGTTGTAAAACATTTTTTGCATAATGAATGTTGCTCTGCTTCCTAATGTGAGGCGAGGCGCATGCTAGTTGTAAACTTTAGTAAATAAACGAGTGCATCGAAAATGAATCGAATACTAAAATGCCAGTGTTGCCCACCCCCTCCCCCGTTAGATTAAATATCATCTGCTCTGCTAATGCAGTGGCATTCCTTAATGTTCCTACGAGTTCCCATTAGGTCTCGATAACAGCAGGAATTCTGAGCGTTCCATGTGAGAAATACACTTAAGTAGCTTTCGCTAATTAGAACGAACCCGTGTGGCGACTAATTGCAGTGAAATATTCAAAGAATGGAATTTTCCCCTGGGTTCCAAAATTAACAGAATGAACTTTGTGCTCGTTACATTGTTTCACGGAAGGCAGAAGCACAATGGGGGGAAACGGATGGGTGGGATGTAGCTTCCACTACGGAATGTCATCCATACGTAGCAGATCGATCTTCTCTTCCTCTGTGACATTGCGAGGTTGATGGCACCGTGGATTTGAAGGGAAAGATATTGTAAGAGTTCCGATCCACAATATCTGCCATTCTGTCCTAATCGGTACCGAATGTCTTACTTAGCAAAAGGACAAAAATCTTCTCTGCATTATCCCAACAGGTGGTCTGCTCGTTAGGTCTAAAACCCAAAGATAATTTGCGATGCTTGCGTGTCATGCGATGCACCGTCGTGGTCGGCTGGTTTCCATTAGTCGGAGCAAAGGAAATCTCGTTTATTTGATAAGTCTTGAAAAAATTGCCTTGTATAGGACTGGACTACATTTTGCATGCGGGGGAAAGTGTAACAGCGTTGGGTGCACGCGCTCTTACATTTCCTATCGACCGCGATAGATCTGATAATGGTAAATGGTTTGTGCTAACAGCGCCATCGTACGGCGATCAAGGAAGCAATAAAGCATTGTTTGCCCTATCTACCGTCTAAGATACTTTTATGTTGCAATCTTATTAAATGTTAAGGACGGCTAATAGTTCACCTTATAGAGAATTGTGGCCAGTTTAATAAGGGCGTTACAGGACGTTAACCTCTACCGGCTGATGAAGTAAAAACAATAAGAATAATAATGCATTAAAGATCTGATTATGTTTGCCACGGCTCCGGAGCGTAGCTAAAGGGCGAGTTCATATTTTCTGCCGGAGATGATCGGAGGGGTCGTTAATGTGCGCAGCATCTGCTCCGACTAATATAATGTAATAATGTACTCCGTTGCTAGTTACACAGCTGCTAGACTGTGATGTTAATAGCATCTAAAAATACTCTGGCGTGTTTCATAGACTTATAGTTTTCTTTTTCTTTTTTTTAAAACGTTTAAAAGGTTACCCTAAGGGCAAGTAGTGATACCCATTATATGTGACCTCGACTACAACTTAACTCATTAGAAGGTAGATGGGGCGACGAAAATTAAGTAAACAGCGAGATCAATTGATATTCTTTAAGTGAAAACAGATGATACTAGACGCATTAAAAATAAAGCTTCAACGACTATCGATAAGAAAAGAAGCAGATGATTCGTTTGTGCATTTTCCATCATTCGAAAAATTCAAGGACAGCTGCAGTGTGTGAAGAGAAGTCTTAAGATTCACGATGTCGGTAGATTCAAAGTACACATATTTGAAAGTGGTTAAATTTCTTATGTTTCTTAATTGTTTTGGGCGATTGCGATGGAAATTGGACAGCATTAGGAACCATCTGTAGGTCTAAAAATGACAAGAATTGAAGGAAGGGACAGAATGCCATACAACCATCTTCACGTTCACAGTAGTATGAATAAATATTGGGCTAACACCAACACGCACATGCAACCGTGCTCGTAGATAATGCCATCTGTAAAATGCGAACATGCGTGTTTTGTTTCTAGTTTCAAATGACTTGGGTTTAAGATTGCATTGCATTCAACCCCTTCACAGACAACATAGCAGGATTTGAATCTCGCTGTGTTTGTGAATGCATTTTTTTTTTTTTCTGAACGAAAGGGTTATTCATTCAGATGTCAGAGTAAGAGACAGAGATTAAATTGATTTCTTTACATGATTTAATTGATTAAATTAAATCAGTCAGTCCGCTGCAAGCATTTAGAGCTCTTTAACCAAATTGAATAACTACTGCATCAAATTATGGTTTTAATTTCTAGGTATGTGACCACACCCTGCTTAATAGAGGACAGAGCGGCTTGAGAAAGAACAGTTTTGGTCTCTGGACTAGTTTCCTGATTACATAACCCTTGATCCATACACCATACAAATATTCTGTAGGTGTCCAACCTTTCCTAAGCGAAATCATCATAACAACGCCAAGCACTGATAACTTGCAACGTAGAGCACATTCCTTTATATAGTTGAGTTGATCGGATTATTGCTGAGCAGCTGTGAAACATTATATCTATTGGTTAATTGTAATATCAGAATGATTTGTCTGTTTGCGAAGAAATGATTTTTGGGGAAAACCGTTCTCGATTCTAAAGCCAAAAATTTTTTGCTTATTTGATCTCGCAGGAAATACGCGCCTCCTTTCGGTGGAAAAACTTCCTCCAGTAACCTAGAAAGTGTCTGATATTTAAATCGGCACATATACTTACAGATACGAGGAAAAATGTAAGAAATGTGTATTATTATTATTATTATTATTATTATTATTATGAGAGACCTCCAGGGAGTTAGGGACTCATCGAGAGAGAGACCACATATTACACTTATGCTTGAATTCATTCATACTGCTTACACTCACAACATCCAATGGCAATCCATTCTTCCAATCACGCACTACCCTATGAGAGAAAAACCTAGCTGTAACCCCCTTCTTAGTGGCATTCAATCTCAACTTTCAAGGATGCCCTCTTGTCCTTTCCCCACCTTCCATAAATTGAAAGATTTCATCAACTGAAATCCTGTATGACCCTTTCAGAAGTTTGTAAAGCTCAATCAGATCACCCCTCTTTCTCCTGTTTGCTGGTGTCTACAGTCTACAAATTCTGAATCTGTCTTCATAATCAGTATTCCGCAATACTGATATCATTTTTAATACTCTCATTTGTACTCTCTCCACTATATCAGAATCACAACAGAAACCAGGAGACCAGACCTGCGTACAATAGTCCAAGTGAGGTCTTATCAAGACCTTGTAAAGAGGCATAATAACATCCTTATCTTTACATGTGAACGTTCGTTTCAGCATTGCAATTATCTTTTGAGTTGTATTTGCAATCTTTGCTACATGGCCCCTGAGCTTCAACTTGCTATCTACTAACACTCCAAAATTCGTAGTCTCATCAGTATCTTCTAGTATAATCCCACAAATATAATACGACATTGGATATTTAACCACGCTAAAGTGCATGATTTTGCATTTACTGACATTGAACTGACATCCATTTTCCCATGCCCACAATTCCAGGCTATTCAAATATTTCTGCAAGTACTGCATATCAGCAGATTCCTGATTACCTTACCTATCTTTGCATCATCAGCAAATAGCTGTGTGTCGCCTGTCAAATCCCTCCCAATATCATTAGCGTACAGATTGAATAACAGTGGATCAAGGACTGATCCTTGTGGTACATAACTGGTTATTATTTTTTATTTTGGGGGGAAATCCGAAGCGTTGTTGTCTTGGCTTGCACATCCCCTGAGATACTTCGCAAGTGCGGCAGTAGGCGGCCTCCTAGGGGCGATTCCTGGACACCTTCGGGTGACTGACTGGTCTGCTACGCTGTTCCTCCCTTCCAGGGTTAGCAGCCCTGGTAGGGTTAAGTTTCCTAGCTTGCAATAACTCATCAGATGAAGGCTCCGACTCTTATAGGCCGGAGCCAGGAAACTCGTCGAGTGTGATTCCGGATGTCTGTTTCTTGTTTGGAGGTGATCCTGCCACCCGTCCCAGCGGCGTCCTCAGAAAGAAAGTTAAAGGAAAACTCTGTCATCAACCCATTTCGTCAAGTTCTCATCATGCTTGTTCGGCGGGAAAGGAGTTCCAAATCTTAGACACTTTGTGTGTCAGGTCTGCGATCGTGCATTCTTTGCAGTTGACCTTGGCGTGCATCGCACCTCAAAACATCCAGCAGAAGCCAACGCTGCAATGAGAACTGAGCGCGTCAAAGCACGTTGGACTGCCGAAGAAGAAAAGATCCTCGCCGCTCATGAGGTCGAGTTGACGGCGCAAGGGATAAAAAACAGCAATGAGGCTTTATTTAGGGTGTTCCCATTAAGATCTTTGGATGCCATCATGTGAGGAAAAATGATAGCTTGATGGCTTTTCGTCTAAGCCATCAAGTGGTGTAGACGGAAAGCCAGTTGTTACAAAGCCTTAGTTCAAGAATTGACAGCCCATCCGCCACAGGTAGGGACAGGTAATATCTCCTGTCCCTGCCTCTCCATCTTCCAGCCACCATCTTGCTGTTGAAGAAGAGGCTTTGATTCTCAGACTGACATCATCTCTAGATGATCGTCCTCTTCCGGAATATAACCATCAAAATTTTAAATCTCTCATCCAGACTCGCCTTCTGGGAATGGATATCACAGATCAGTTAAATGACTACCTCCATGCTGAATTCTCCGAACACTTGATACCTCCTCAACATCAGCCTACGTCACATTCTACAATGACTTTGCCAAATAGGAAACATGGGAAGAGGGCCTATGCAGCTATGTAGGCCATTTATAAAAAGAATAGAGGGCAATGTGCCAAGACCATCCTTGATGGTGCTTCCCCTCCACCTCTAGCAGATTTACATGATCATTTTGTTAAATTCTGGAGTACAGTCTTTTCTGCTCCACCTCCACACTTCCTTGATGATGACCAACTTACGATATTGAGGTCCATTCCTGCCCTTCAAATATACCAGCCTGTTTCCATCCAGGAGATCAAAGCAGCTCTGCCATTCAATTTCTCTGCTTCCGGACCTGATGACTTTCCTACGGCTAGGCTTTGGAAGGTGCCGTTGAAGATTCTTCAAAACTTATTGAACATTCTCCTTTCCAGTAAAACAATACCACCATACCTACGCGCTTCAAGCACTATCTTCATTCCGAAGAAAGAAACTTCAAGCCATGCATCAGATTTTAGACCTATTACCATCTTCCCTGTGATACTTAGATTCTATCATAAAATCAAACGACTTCAACAACATATACAGCATATAAACCCTCCAAAAGGCCTTTGATAGCATCTCCCTTCCTGCTCTCTTTCGAGCGCTGCCTATTGCTGGATGTCCAGAACCCTTTCTTTCCTATGTTATGGAGCTATACTTGGGTAGCTCCATCACTATCACTACAGGGTCCCGTGCGACTTCTATTTCCGCATTGCGGGTGTTCGCCAGGGTGATCCACTATCTCCCCTTTTCTTTAACTGCGTCATAGATGAGTTTCTCCACTCTCTTTCTAGTCATATAGGCTACTCTCTAGGCTCTTCTTCCTTTAATGCTATGGCCTTTGCGGACGATCTTATTCTCGTAGCCTCTACTAAGGTAGGCTTGCAGGAACTCCTTGACCGGGCAGTTGACTTTTTCTCTATTCGAGGTCTTTCTATTAATGTAGAGAAGTCCTGCTCTTTAGCTATTGTCCCCTCTGGTCGTGACAAGAAGCTTAAGGTCGAGACGATACCACGCAACGGCCTCCCTGCACGGGAAGCCGTTGTGTGCTTTGACCATCCTGGAAGAGTGGAGATACCTCGGTATCATGTTCACCCCAAAGGGAAGGTCTACCCCTTCTATCCTAGAAGCTGGGATATTTGAGGAAAGCTCCTCTTACGCCCCATCAAAGACTGTTTCTCCTTTCTCACTATCTCCTACCTCGCGTTTACCACAAGTTGGTGCTTGGTAGGACATATATTTCGGTACTGTCCCGAATGGACAGCGCTATCCGTTCAGCCGTGAGATCATGGCTCCGACATCCCCTGACACCCCTACTGCATATTTCCACGCGAGGGTGAAGGACGGCGGGCTCGGGGTTCCATCACTTAGATGGCTGATCCACGCTTGCGGCTGTCCAGAATCGTGAAGTTAGAACTATCTTCTTCCTCTGTCTGCAGAGAGGCTTTCTATAGCCCATTAATACAAGAAGACTTTAGGCGGGCTAAAGGCTGGTCCCATTATCAAGGTACCTTAATTCAGTCAACACCCGCAGAACACAAGTGATGGGCATCTCTGCTGCACTGTTCTGTAGATGGTACTCTTTTAAAAGAGTCATATCTGGTGACTTCCCAGCATGATTGGGTAAGGGATGGCACCGGACTCCTCCCTGGGTTCGAGTATATTGACCTTATCAGGACGAGGATCAATGCCCTGCCCACTCGAGCCCGCAGAGCTCGATGGGGTAGTGACGACTCAAACTGTAGGGCTGGCTGCTACTACAGTGAGACATTGTCTCATATAGCCCAGTGTTGCTTCCGCACCCATGGGGTCCGCGTGCGGAGGCATGACGCTTGGTCTCCATTCTGAACAACCGCTTTAAGAAAGAACAAAGGTTGGGAGACCACGGTGGAACCACATTATAGGACCTCCGCGGGTTTGCGTAAGCCAGACTTAGTGATTAAAAGAGATGGTGACGTTTGGGTAGTTGATGGCCAGGTGATGGGAACAGGGCACCCACTAGCCTATAACCATAATAATAAGGTAAACTATTATAAGAATAACCAAGATCTAGTTAGTAAGATACGGGAGGAGCATGGGGCAACTCCGAGGTTTACCAGCGCCACCATCTCTTTACATGACGTATGGAGCGCAGATAGCTATAAGGACAAAGATGTGTGCACAAATGTAGACATTTGTGCACACATCTTTTTCATTTCTTTGTATGTGAGATAGTAGCTAAACAAATGCCATAATGAGTATAGAAAGAATACTGAAGCTACTAGTAAATAGCATGAAGATATTCTGATAGTTGCCAACAAAAAAGCTTCCAAGTGAAGGAATGAATAAATGAATCAAAGATATGAAGGTGATATAAGAATGAAGATAAGTATATTTTGGATATCTGAGATAAATGGTCAGTAAAATAGTAAAATTTAATAAATAGTAGCATTTATCTTTCTTAAATTTCTGTTGAAATTTTAGAAAGATAATAGACTTCCCCTACTGAATTTTCATTTTTATTGGTACGCGTGAAAGAAAATAAACCTACCTTGAAGAAAATGTTGTTCAAAGAATGAATTGATAGTTTTAGCTCCTTTTTTTACAAGCAGTTGAAAAAAAATGGATGATAACGTCTTTATTGGAATATAATGAGCTTATTTATCTACATTGCACAAATCGGGAATAACATTATCATATTGTCAAGTAAAAAAGACATACGGGTGCAATTTATAATTAATTATCGCAAGTCAGCATTTAAGATGCATGCATGAAATGCATCATATTTGAAGATGCAGGTAGAGATCTTCTTTAGGTGAATTTCATGGTAAGATGTTGCTTGGAAAAGTTCCATGTTCGGTCTTTAGAGCATAGTTTACGGAATGTGCACGTAAGGTTCTTTTGGATTCATATGGAATGGAAAGTGATGTTAAATTTGATGTCAGAATTTCGAAGGACATGCCATTTTCTTAAATCATTCCACTAGAAGACTTAAGGAACTTTTGATACCAAATAATTTAGTAAACAGAATATGAAAC
Organism: Typopeltis vanoorti; assembly: GCF_054136105.1. NCBI lineage: Eukaryota > Metazoa > Arthropoda > Arachnida > Uropygi > Thelyphonidae > Typopeltis > Typopeltis vanoorti. The sequence continues at coordinate 13,277,517 of NC_143559.1, read as the reverse complement.
AGTGAATATATTTATCAAAACTAGCTGGTGAGAAACCAGCCGAAATAGTTTATGTGGAACAAGAGAGAAAGAGATAGATAGAGAGAGAGAGAGAGAGAGAGAGAGAGAGTCAGGCAACCAAATTTCCAAATATCAGTATAGAAGGTAGCGTTATACGTTCCCGGGTGGGTTTGAAACTGGCGGTCTGTAGTATTTGACGATTAAATGATTGAAGATTGCGGATATAAGAGGCCTGAAGAAAATGACTGGATTGAACAGGGGCTTCAAGTAATAGAACTCACATTTAAACGAAAATATCAGGACCATAGCATTATTAGGGTTCAAGAATGCGCAAGCACAGCTGATCTGAGATGGTCAGATCACTTAAACCGAATGGAAAAATGAAAGATTAGCCAAACAGCAGTTGACGCAAAAATGTTAGAAAGAAAAAAATAATAATAAAACAGGTTGTAGACGAATAGGTGCAGCTGTAACATTTAGAATACAAAAATAAGAGTTAATCAAATTACTCGTATAGATTCAATAGCAAAACAATTTTGACGAACTCTTATTTTTGTATTCGTCTGAAGTAAATCTTTTCGTATTTACTTCCGAAATTTCGGATTTCGAACGGAAGCTTGTTTCAAAGTCATTTGAAACAAGCTTCCGTTTCATACGTGAATTTTTTTTATCTCTTAGAAGTTTCTGCATAGCATAATAACACTCTATTTCTGCTTTTCAATGAAGAATATTTGCCTTTATTCTTAAGAATGAGCTTCGCATTAAAATGCCCGGGATTCTTATCCAGCTAAATTATATTTCGTTCGATAGTTTAAGGTTTATAGCATGTGTTATTAGGATATCCACTCCATCATTTTTTAAAGGCAATACCCCAACTTGAAATCCTCTCATGTAAGATATTCATGATTTTCTTCCCATCACATATCTTAAGGTTGTTCTCAAGGTATGTAAGCCTCTATTAGACATTTTGGCAAACGATAATAAATGTGTGCTTGGTGGCACCCTTGTAATCATGTCGTCTGTCTTAGATTGCATGATTACGATCTTCTTCTTGAGTTGTTTCTCTTCAGTGTCGTGTAACAATAAGATTGCACGTGATGAATTTGTTGCTAGCTTACATTCTCAGCTCGTGAACAAAAAAAAAAAAGTACAAAGACACATGTATAATACCAAGGGGAAAGAGAAATATTTGAAATGTGTCTAAAGAACAAGCAACGAAGAAACATAAGCAGAATCAACGAAGCGAAAGAGACTGAGTGCGCTCTGGGAGTCTTTCAGTAGGGACCATTCACCTTGCAGTCAGTGAACAAGTGACAAACCAGTTTGGCCAAGTTATCATGAGCACTTCCTTGATGAGCATTGAACATCTTTGGCACCTGAAAAACATGTGACAGGCCATGACCCTGTACGTGACAGAACGAATAAAGGGTGCTGACTCCCGCTATGAGAAGAATTTCGCTTGCAGCGCGTATGCAGTTGCAAAGTTTACTAAAGCCATAAATTTCGTAGTGGGAGTCGTAAGGCGCTGAAGTGCGATTAGCTGAGAAGGAGGCAAACAGTCATAAACCAAACATCCAACAGAATCTTCGCACATCCTCCGGTGATGTGCATAAGTTGGCCGTACAGCTTCTGTACTTACCGGGTGTCCCATCACTAAAACAAATCTTCCAGTAGCTCTCTCATATGAAACTGTTACGATGGATGGCATGGGAAGAAATAATAATTAAGAACATTTTTAATTATGGACGATCGTCCTGAGATTATTTAAAATTTTAATTATAAACAATTAAAATATTAAATTTTATTTATTATAACATTAAATAAGTCACATTTACTTTCACGTTGAAGTTAAAATTTCGCTTTGGGAAAATTCCAGCTTGCTTAAATGTTCTTTTAGCCTATTTCATGTTGAAAAGAAAAGGAAATCGAACTTCAACCTTGGTCGTATGTGTGGCGTAATTGTCAGAAGCAAACTTACCGGTTTACTCTGTCGTTACACTTGAGCAGTAACAAGGTCGGCCGGACAGCTGGTTTCTGAGACGGTTGTCACGACCCCAAAGTATGCGACTAATGAGAAATTCGAATAACAAACAAAATTAGACAGTCTCTTTTTTAATCTGGTTGTCAGCGGTCAGTATTTTAACTCGATTATGTTAATCTGGGTTTAGAATAGTCTGAGCAGAGGAGGGAAGGGTACGGAACACATTACCATTTTCTCCTTTCTTTCTGCGTTGAACTTTCTACAACCAGCCATTAAGTAATGTTCGTGGGACGTGCAGACACGAAAGCTGGGGATCACGACCAGAACATGCATCACAGGAAATTTGAATCATTAAGAGCAAACAGAAAGGATGTTATCAGCGAAGAAGCCCTCATTTGTGTCTTATTTCTGGGCTACTTTAAGAGCCCGTCTACGACTTTATGAGACAGAAAAGACCTTCAAGAACAATTAAAACGTCGCCAAACGTGCATTTGTAATATAATATTATGTTATGCTCAGTTAATAGGCAAAGGACAAGAGTAGTTCTAGGAATTCGTTTGCTTAGAATGGTGTATATTTGAATGTTTCATTTGGGAGAAGATACAAGGAACAATAAAGAGGATATTACTATGCGTCATTTAGGTGTTCCAAAAAACTGAAAACTGTTCGGAGAATCGTAGTAACGCAGGGCATCTCTGTTCACGTGAATGACACGCCAGCTGAAGAAGAGAGAAAGACAGCATTATGGATACGCTTTTGAAAACAAATCAGAAGTGCCAAATGTATATGTCTGTAGAATATATGAAATTCTCATTGGAAACTTCTCTCCACAGGTATTTAGTACATACATACATACACACAAAAGAGAGAAAGAGAAAAGGATAAAAGATCAAAAGAGAGAAAGATAAGCACATTATCTTTATAAACTGTACTTTACGATTTAGAAATACGATGATCTCATCATCATGCGTATCAAGGATTTAGGCTTAGCATGGCCTATTCCGCCCTTAGAAGTCATCGTTGAATCGTTTAAGAGGACGTCCTGGTTTTCTTTTTCCTAATGACTTGTACTTTAAGGCTTATTTTGGTAATCTTTCTGTTTGCATTCTTTGATTGTGTTCCATCCATTTATGTTTATATTTTTTAATTTTTTCTATTACTGGTTCTTGGTTTAATTCTTTCATAATTTCTTCGTTTCTTTTGTGATCAAATAGGGTATACTTTGCAGTTTTTCTCAAACACGATGCTGTTTAATTTAAAAGTGTCAAGAAAGGGTACTGCGGGCAGGATACTGAAATTGAGAGGAGATCAGTGAGTTACACTGACCTTGGACACTTGACAGGTTTGACTGGAATTCCTTTGTGAACCCCACCGTGACCCCAACAATGCTGTTTTCCCTTTATTCGGCAGCTGAGAAAGAGAGGTTTCTTCCGATAATTCCAATTCTGTGTGGCAGGCCTCTCTCCCACAACATTTGAGGTGGGGCACGAAACAAAACGGAAATGTAAGGAAGTAAAACTTCCATTCCATAGTAAATAACCTCGTACTAAAGACGAAAATAGAAACTACTACTTTTTTTTTTTTTTTTTTTCCCGCATGGTCACAGGAAAGAATGGTACACTTCTCGGTGTACTATTGTACTACATGTACTTCTGGGATTGAACGGAAGGTTACCACATTCATTTACCTCGAGGCTCATCTAGAGAACTGTGTAAACCTGTTATGTTAAAATAAAATACAAAACATGACATTTTAATAATCTCTACCTGTGTGTCTGTTAGATGCACTGCTAACCAACGTGGTAAAAATCAGTGATAGTCATTCTCTGTGGTTACTGCTGGTTAAAAAGAATGTCATTATTGAAGATTTTGTGATGTCCTCCCCAATAGACCTTTACGACTAAAAAGGGAATCGCTTTGTAGAAACACACAATATTATTCAGGGTTGGCAAGAAAAACGTAAGATAAGTGATAGTGACATTAAAGCTCTCCAAGATAATCCTCTCTTTTTGAATTCGAATCACTTTTCCGATGAAGCAGTGGAAGCAACATCGGTTTCCAGATTATTATCATGGGAGATATGAATCAGTAACAGCATGTATAATTCCAGTTTTCTTTCGTTCATTTGTAATACAAATTACCGAGGCTACACTCAGTATCAGGATTCCCGTTTATGTGATTATTTTCCCTTGAATGTACGAAACCTGCAAAATTTAGCTGAATTTGACCCCTCTAGATTTATCTATAGGGGTCAAATTCTATAGGGATCAACCATAAATAAATATGTATTGTTTATATTTTCAGAATAAAAAAACAGAGTCGGAAACAAAATTCTTTTTTTCTTTATAAAAAAGGGGAAAAAACTTGCAGTAATTCTTCTGGCAGTCTTTGTAGCGTCGGGGGTAGGTGCAACAAATAAAAAAGTTCGCTGAAGTTCTGAAAGAACTGAGGTGAACAGAAGAATGATTCCAACATATTCCTCACCAGCCAAACACAGCGGTAACCGATCCTTCTTGCGCGAGGGTAGTTCTTGGTTGCTTTGCTTCATCAATCATCCCTTACGACGCAGATGTTTTGGAGAGGGAGTAACTTCCATGTCATCAACCCTGATGTGGGGATGTAGGAAGGTGGTAGCTCCTCCCCCCCCCCTTCCTCTTAGTCTTAACCCCTTCTTTCGCGCCACAAATGAATGACTGTTATTGAATGGACGGTTGAAGACACCATCAGAGGCCGAGAAGGACCGCTCACGTGTATCGGACAGTACATGCACAAGAGAGAGAGAGAGAGAAAGAGAGAGAAACGCAGCAGATGTTCAACGTACTCGTTATTGTGTTTGCATGTGAAAGAGCAAAAAAAAAAAAATGTTTCTGATCAAAATACATCAAGTATATTAAAAACGTCTTAAGTGAAGACTTTTTCTTGGGCATTTTTAGAATTTCACCTGATTTGAATGGAGTTAATAAAGCATGATGACTTATCACTGATGTTTTGTAAGAATATAACAACAGTTTCCAGATCACCTTTTCTGGTCTTTGAAGTTAATATGTCAACTTATCTCAGATATCCTACTAATGAAGGGTTGAACATCTATAAAACATTCGTATCATGGGTTAGCCAAGGATTAAATAGTACACCAACAGACTACAAAGTATAGGCTGTGGCATCTTTCCTGTTGTAATTCCATGTAATAAATTAGTCTTAAAATGAACTAGATATTAATAAAGAGCATCATTTGGCAAAATAACAACTTTTCGTATGACTAATAATATGCTGTTTAATATGCTTGATAAGCTTTGCTGTTTTCATACGAGCTGGAATATTCACTTAATTAAGGTCCTTTGTGAGAACAATAATTTGCATTCAAAAAGTGAAGAGAGCAAACATCGTTACCTTTTTGAAGGAAGCAGCTTTTGTGTTTTGAACCATTAACGAATGCATAATGAAAATGCTGTAACTGAAACCTCCACGCCCTTTCTTTCATGCTCGTGTCTGAAGCGGTTCATGGGCGGTAAAAACTGTGCAACGCACACAGTCACCTCTCAAACAAATGTAATGACAGCGAATTAGATAGGAGGATGGAAACGAGAGCAACCATTTTGCAGGGAAAGAGCGACATTAGACAGCACTTGTAAATGTGGCTCGTTAAGCGGACAATTAGCAAGCTGTTTATTCCAGTCACTGGTTTACAGCGTGGGTGGTACCCGAGGAAGTAAATTATTTATATATATATATATAGCGAGAATCCTGTCATGTGACCTAAAGTGCGCTACACTTTGCTTTTATATTCGAATAAGAGTTTTGCAAGTGAAATTTAAGTTTTTAGGAATGCAAGCAGGGTTTGCCGTTTTCCAGTAGTTGTGTTTTAAAAAATATTGAATTTTTTCTGAAATGTTCCATAGATTAGAATATTAAATTCTTCCTTTTTTCTCGGGCTTCAGTATAAAAATAATGAAATAAAATAAGTTGTCTTTCCTAAGACGAAATTGGATTTTCGATATTTTTTTTTTCAACTCTGAAATTTTTGTTCATTCTTTAAAATAAACCAAATTAAACTTAATTTTATTTTATTTTCATTCAAAACTGCTGTGTAGTACATAGAATTTGATACCAGTTTCAGACTCAGGGCTGAAATCTATCAGATCCACTTATTGATGTTACGTGACAAAACAAAGTTTCATTTTTGTCATCCAGTGTTATTTAGGCATTCAGTTTCGAGTTCGATGTTAGGAGTTGTCAGTATGCGGACATCAATGTTGATAAACAACGAATTCATCCTTTAGGTCATAAAACGCAGTTTGTTCTCAACTGGAGATTGCTGTGATCTCGATGACTGATCAATTGGACAGTACGTGTTTCATCTTATTCTTTTGTTTTATCTCGCAGTAGGCTTTATGATATGATACGCTCTTAATTACCCAAATAATGTTCCTTATATATGATTTGCTTCTTTAACCGAAAGGCTCCTCTAAAATTGGAAGAGACAGAGATTTTAAGATAATCAAAAGCATCTCCCGTTTTAATAAACCGAGAAGATGCGGACTAAACGAATGGTATCTTGAAGAATTTCGGTATAATTGCTATATTACTGAACGTGACAAGCTTAGAAAGCTTCATAGTTCCGAAGTACACCACAAGGCCGGTGGGATTACTGCGGTTCAGAATCTTTGACCTCTGAGTCTTTAATTCGTTACTAATATATTTAGATTTTTTTCTCTTAATTCTTTATCATTGTAATGACATTTGACACATATACAAAAAAAAAAAACTTTTACTTACCAGACTTTGTGATTAGCTGAGGTGTCGTCTCAACCGCAAATACCATCTACAAGTAATTAAAAAAAAAAAAAAAAGATTAGCATACGTTTGGGATAAAATACGTGCAAAATATTACGGTGTTGTAACAAAGGTGTGCGTGTCACATGAAATTCGAGTTATCATTCTGATTGTTTATCACGTGCATTGTTTGATTGGTTAAACCGGATTCATTTCTGGCTTAATGTAGGTTGCTATTCACTGTTGATATGAGTGAAGAGACGAGTCATCCTTGTCTTGGATAAATTCATAAATGTCTCTTATCCTTCAAATAAGCACAAATTAGTTTACATTTATTTTTTGTGATTTTAAGGCGAGGATGCCATTACTTTACAGTAATGTTTCAATTGAAATTTCAGGGGGCGGAGAATTTGCACTTTTACCCTATTTTCTCTACTCTACTTTATATATATATATATCCATTTCAAAAAAAGAAATGGATAGATTGCCCTTTTCAAGTAAATTTTAGCCTCCCAAATTTAAAATTTCAATTTCATTTATGGTGCATTTATATGAAGTAAATGCCCTTTTTATTGTTAGCAATTTTTTTCTTTTTCTTTCTTTTATATTTTCTTTTATTTATTTTTTATTTATTATTATTTTTTTTATTATTCAAGACCAACAATACAACAGCTTACTTTGCCTTATGTGCTTGTTCGGTTTTCGAATCCATGCGATTATGTAATGTTGGATAAAAGTTGGATAATTTGCATTCAAAAAGTGAAGAGAGTAAACATCGTGACCTTTTTGCAGAAGCAGCTTTTGTGTTTTGAATCATTAACAAATGCATAATGAAAATGCTGTAACTGAAACCTCCACGCCCTTGCTTTGCTAAAATTGTAGAGAAAAATGGTGTTATCATTATGCTATAGACCGACTTGAACCATTGCTGGAATATGTTAGCACATCTTTTATCGGAACACACTTTAAGTCCCTGAATAATAATGTCAGAAAACTCTAAAACTGGTCAGAAGAAATGCTTAATATTATTGTGCGTCATCCTAATGCAAAAAGCCTCGGAATATTTTGGGAGGAAAAGTGAAAATGTGGCTTACTAATAGAGCTTTAAGCTCAGGTGCGTATCTCCTTTTATCTTTAGTATGTCGATCTCTTTTGGCCGAAAACTGCCTAAATATATCAAATTCGGTCAAATTAAATGATACTTGGCGTCGCAGGATTATTAGATTTCGAAACGGATTTTACGGTAGAAGATCCGGAAAACCTAATTTGAAACCCTTTAATTTATATGACAGACCGCTGCTAACTTTCGTGATTCTTCTCATCGTTTCCATGCATCTATAAGTGCAAGTTTAAGCATCGCCACAATAGAACAATAACCTCTACGAACTCGGTTGATCATGATTTGCATTCAATACTCGTCTCCGCATGCCTACGCCCACTTAACTTTCCCTCCCGCTGCTGCAGGCCCAGAAGGGACGGACAAGTCAAAGTTGAATACCACTTAGTTTGATCAAAATTGGATAACGATCCTCAGCTACAGATTATCCCTCATTCTGAGAGAAGGGGGGGGGGAGAAGATTGGGAGGGATCAATATGAGGGATGACAAGCCAAGACGGAAAGAAGAAGAGTCCGGTAGTCACGTGTCAATGGCCAGCTCGAGACTTGTAGTCAAGAGTAGTAGTTTCCGGCTGCGAAAGAGAGAGTGGTCAATGGGGAGTTAACGGCATTATCTCTCGCCTTCATTTGCATAATGAAATGTTGTCGCAACTGCTTGCGTCTGCTGGCCAGTTTATTGCAGTGGGAAGGTTGCTCATCATGCATGACATAATGTGAAGATGGCAATGCGTCTAGTATTGTTACCATGCGAAATGAGGCCAGTCATGACACGAGGGCTTGCAATGAACCCTCGTGTCAAATTACGTTGTATAAGTAGCAAGACCTTGTCTTAAGGAAGTCTAGAGAATAAAAGCGCAGTACATAGGAGCACTTTCTCTAGAAAATCACCTCAATGGCTTCAAAGTGATCTGATCTTAATGCATTATGTTAAGATTGTAGACAATGCGTTCGGTGACCTTGACATGCAGTTCAAAGTACGAAAAATCGTTAATTCTATTTTCTCTTTCTATTATATAGTGCCGTGATAGTTAAGTATTTTTTTTTATTTCGAGTTGCAGTTATAATTTGCTCTTTTTAAATCTAAAATTGTTTCATTTTATTTTTCATGAATGTGTTTCTTTTTCGTCGTTTGGATTTAGAGAAGAAAAATCAAATGTATATTGTGTAAAAGTCATCCTCATTTTTCAATTTTAAATTTATTAAATTAAGATTTTTTTAATGATTTAATTCACCAAAAGCCCATAGCATCCTAGCGGTGAGTATTGGAGGTAGCTACTCTAAAACCTTCAACATTCTGTTGAGATTCCTAACAACCCGAAACATGTTCCGAAATATTTTCTGTGTTTATATATTTCTTGCATAATATGAAGTGATTGGAAATTTCATATCATTCGATGGACAGACGATAGGTTCGCAACCTTTCGTAAGCGAAATTACATAAAAATGTAGTTGAAGAGCAATAATCAAATGATTTGGAAAGGTTAAATATTCCAAAGAATATCATGTCTTTGTAATCATACCTATTGGCAGTACAAAAGTACTAAGTTCCACACAGATAGGTTTAATCTTGCACTATACCATAAAGTATTAGCTGTAACTTCAAAATTAAGGGCGAGAAAAAAATCTAAATCTTTATATTTAGCAATCGGATTGTAGTGTTCGAATTAGAATAATATTTGTGGGTATATCAGCGAAGGTCATGAAGAATTCGCGTGTCATATATATTAATCATATTCGTGAGCCAGTTTGTCCTGTAAGAAGATAAACTAAGCTAGTTTAGTACTCTAGTACAAAAATTTTGTTTGGATTAGCACAAGATAATAGAAGTCATGGTGAGTTTAGTTTTTCATATACCTGTACATTTTTAGGTTCCGATATCTGATTGATTTGGATTTTAAAAGCAGCGTGAAAAACTTGAATTTTCTGGTTCAGAAACCTTGAATCTTTATGTAATACAGAGTCAAGACTGTTTTTTTTTGGATAAGTTTTTGAACTTCTTAGATTAATCTAATCCGATTATGTAACGATACATCTGTAATGGGCTTCTGTCTCACTCATTTGAAAAGGTGAATAACTTTCGATTAATCATGTTTTAACATTGAAGTAGTAACGTCTATTAGCGGACGTTGTGATTGAATTCAGTTCAGTTCTGTAATGCAGTTGCATAATTGAAATTTTGAACAACCAACAAAAGGTTCTCTGAAGCGAGCATGTTTCTCTTATTATATTACTCTCCACATTCGTTTTCTTATTTAATGTATTTGATATCGTTGCCATTAAATATATTTAAATGTTGGACTAGATATTAAATAGCTTTAGCGATCAGACATGCTTTTCAAGCCACTTCACTGATCATAGTCGTGCTGCCCTACCGCACGATGAGAATCAGTTACTTCTTAAAAACATTCCGTGCCCCAGTGCAACGGCGCACTAGACCTTTAAGCCTAACGCTGCAAGTAAAGACGAGATGTGAAATTAATTCTCAGTCCCAAACTATCCGTGTCTTAAAGTATTCACAAATGAAACAGCCAGAGTTTGCGCTAAATGCACGTGAGACAAATTGCAACTGCACTCACGAAGTAAGTAGTTTTTAAAACCGGACTGTTACGTCACTGTGCATCTGTAAACTGATAAGTACTGAATTTTTTTTTTTTTTTCGCTTTCTCTTTCCCTTCGAACTGTATTGGTGCTATAAATCGTCGATTGGCTAACGGAAAAGGAACGAAAAAAAAAAAAAACACCCGAGGAAGATCTAATCTTACGCCCTGTCAAACATGAACGCAATTAACCGTCATGGTTAGGCCTTACTCCATGGGCAAATTTAATGGCAGCGAAAGGAGGACGTTCACCTTCATGCGCAGCGGAACCTCTCTATCTTCACCCTTCGCTCCCACGCAGCCGGCTGGTTCCCAGACAACAGGCAGACGATATAAAGTCTCTCTTTCTCCAAGTATTCCCCAAGTGGAAGTTTTATCCTTCGCAGTCTTGTAGATTAAGTAATAAAACAGCGGACATTATCTTCATTAGTGGAGAAAGAGAATGGCGAGCGGATCCTCTTGCGAAACCTTTGGAGGTGACGGTAGCGATTAAGCGGATTAAAGACTTTCGACTGTTAGTGTTGCATGTGGGGTCTTTTAAAGAAAATGCACCGCTTGGAATACTGTCGTTGATCTCGCCAAAAAACCTTCATCTCGGTGAAAGTAGTGGAGTGTGAAAAATCGAAACGGAACGCGGAAAAAGAAGTCGGCTAGAGTTGCACGCGCGCATATGTTACGCGTCAGTCTAAGAAGTTTCTGAAATCCCACGCAGCCTCTCCGACCGTGGAGGTTCCGAGGTGAATGTCATCACTTTCCTCTCGCAACTGTAATCAAAAGACAATCAGCGCGCGTCTCTTCTCCCTCCCCCTTTCCCCTACGATAAATAAACATCAGGACAGAAATGGGAGAAAAAAGGAATGCATTTTGCCGAAACCAAGGGTGGTTCCGATGAACTTTATCGGCGAAATGCTTCCGGGCGAATTTGCCAATCGAGCAGAGAGAGAGAGAGAGAGAGAGAGAGAGAGAGAGAGAGAGAGAGAGAGAGAGAGAGAGAGAGAGAGAGAGAGAGAAAACGTTGACTGAGAAGGGCGAGGTTATACGTCTGTGAGAAAGAGGAGGATCCAGTGGTATTGACATTCACCTAACGGAAAAAGATTGGCTGGAAAAGGATAAGATTCAGTGCGTGGGGAAAAAGAGAACGTAATGGTGTTGACATTCACTGAAATTCCAGAGGGAACAGGAAGTGGAATTCAAGATATCGGAAGGGAAAAGTAGATTTTGCGACTGGCATTTCTCGACATTGATTGGATGGGCATTCTGATACAGAGAGGACAATAAACTTTAGTTGATTTTTTTTGTCGTTGTCATTGTTTGTTGAACAAATAATTTCCATAGCCAAACCTTAATAATATTGGCACAAAATTGAGTGAAGTTATTAAAGATATGTGGGATATGTTTTTGCTTACTTTACTTGATTTACAGAAATCATCTTGAAATCATGCTTAATTTCAATGACCTGACGTGGTATAATATTCCTGTTCGTGTGCTTCCAGAGCGATCAAGGACAAGTTTGGGGATACCTGATATAAGAAACCGTAGATTGACCCACACGCAGATACAATCGGACGCTTCTTCAGTAAACGAGAATCGTAGAAAATTGAGAACTTCTCTGAGAATATTACGATTCGTCGATTGATCATCGAACGATTCGCCACCCTAAACCAAGGTATCAACTGAACCAAATATTTTGCGGATCGATAATGGACTTTCATTTTGATAGCGTAGTTCCTGAAATCCGAGAAGTTTTTTTTTTTTTTTAATTGTCGAAGGTTGTGCAATGCTAAAGATATTTTCTGATTTGATTACCTGCCTCTGATTTTATCTTCTGCTAAAATGAGGGACGAATTCTTAGCGAATCTTGTTTCATGAAGAATGATAATGTTTGGTAAAAAAAAAAAAAAAAAAAAAAATCGATTTGGTAATTCCTAAGAAAGAGCGGAAGACAGGATACAAAAACTGCAGACATATCAAGTAATTATTTAGAAAATAGTGCAGTTCTTTATTCTCAACGATAAGAAGTATTTCAAGCTGGTCTTCATCTGTCTGAAGGCTAAACTTCAAACGTATGCACGCATTCTTATTCTTTCATTCACTTCGGTTACTGAATTGTAAGCTTTTTTCTGAATGGCCACGATCTTATCCCATTGCCACATAATTCTAGTAAACAGAAACTCATTAAACGGACTGCAGAATTCGATTGTAATTTACTGAATGCGAATTGAGCATCATCTTTAAGCATTTGAAATATATTGATATTTACAGTGAATATTTTTATCTTGAAGCGATTGTTTCAAATTAGGCGCAAGATGCGAAACACACGCGGATAACAATCGTAGTAAAATAGCTCATTTTTGCCACTGTTAAAAAACCACAGCTGTAATGAGAACGCACACGTTGCTAAACAAACCGATAACAGAAAATCCTTGGAGTTGACTTCTACGACGTGGAGGTTGAAAGACCAGGCAGTGTTTCATGCAGAGAAGAAGACGGCAGACCTTGTTATTCGGAGCACACACGTACAAGAGGTCAACATCCCCTTAGTGGCCAAGACACGTCACGTGAAAGAATGCTCTATCTTCTGCCAGGTTCGCTTATGCTAAAAACAATTATGGCAGCCGTCATCTAATTCGTTTTTCTTTAGTGCGAGGCTGATGAACATAAATATAACTTTGTAGAGAATAGCAAATAAGTTTGTGAATTATATTTTGATGCTCGGTAGAGCATCAGCTGTCGAGTTTAAAATTAAAAATAAAATATGGTGAAGTTTTTCCAAAAATATTCTTCCTTCGATGTACGTTTTTGAATTTTAAATCCTACTGGTCAGAAGAAGAAAAATCAGAAGAAAAATCTTGGAATATATTTGTAATATTACAACAGAGGAATGAAGTCTTTTTCTAGGCGATATTAATTATTTATCCTTATTACTAAGCTATTGAAACGGCTGTAACTGATAGTTCTAAGTTTTTCAAAATACTCACGACTTCCATATTAAGAACTCTTTATATTATTCTTTAAAAAAATAGTGGATTTATTATCCAGCTGGTATATGGTTGCTTACATAGATAATTATGCTGCCATCGCGTCGCGGAAGAAGGGGAAGAAGGATACAGAAAACTACAGTCTGTAGTAACCCTTTCCCCTGTAATAACCCACCCAATCCATTTAACGCCCATGTCTAGCGTTTTGCAGTTCCAGGAACGGAGGCGACTACAAAATGCGTCTATTTCACTTACGATGCAAGGGTGGCATCGACTCGCACACCCCTTCTTTTCCACCTAATCACCGCATGTCAGCAGTCCAACGAATGGGTGGGTTTCCACATAACGGAACCTCAATTAAGTGCGCCCATCTCATGTAACGGTTGAGTTACAATATCGCAGCACTTGATGCTAATAACTGTGTAGGACATGTTCGATCTGGCTAATTAGCAGGGAGGATCGTGGAATGACATTTAGATGACAGACATACCAGGGTGGGGTTGGGAAGGACTTCACTCTTTCAGGCGTGTGGCTGTTAACACTACCAAATCGGAATTTGTAAGCAGCTATTATCCTTAGCTGTGAAATGTCTAAGAATGTAAAATATTCGTAAAACCAGCGTCCGTCTCGAAAAGAGATGGTGTACAGCTGCAAGATGGCTACTGAGACACTGTACACAGTTTATTATTATTATTATTATTATTATTATTATTATTATTATTATATTAATATTTCTCCCACACCTGCCGAGCATCATTCGAATTATTTAGTGAAGAAATAGAAATCAGGACAAACAAAACTGTACGCTATGGAAACATAGTTTGAGAAAGAAGATATAAAAAACAACCACTTTTTCATTTGGTGCTGTACCAGTGTGCTTCAGTATTGCACAAACTACCTGAAAGGCATGCAGCACTAAATGCGAATCATATTTCGCATTTCATTAATAGCAGTGTTAAGGTTTCGCTGATCTGGCAGATTTTTTTCAGATCTCGCTGGGTTTTCTCTTCATAGAAGTAGAAACTTAAAATATATCAAGGGGAGCTTCTTTACTGCCAATCTCTTCCACAAAAGATTGGTAACTATAGTACATATAATACTGTGGGTGAATTATAGGCCATTTAATCTGAGAACCTTAGAGTTTGTATATGTATATGGTATCTTTCAAGCCTATATTACACATTCTTGTACTGAAAACCTCAGGCTTTCAGTACAAGAATTCAGTAACAAGAATAGTGGTCATACATCGAGCGATAAAAATTATCTACCACCTAAAGACTCGTACATGCAACACTGGAATTCGAAACCGCAGCTAGAGAGCAAGACGCTGTCCTCCCGATCAGCTACGAAGAAGGGAGAGGGTAGAACTTAAGTTGTTGAAAAAGTATAAAATGGTGAAATAAGAGTTGGTAAAAAAAATAATATACACAATTCAACGTACGCATGGATTGATTACTTAGTATATATACAGCTCATTTACTGTTCGATTGTTTTTCAGCATAGGATTAATCTATCTTGGACTCTGGAGACAGATTCCAGGAGTATTTCTCCCTTGTAATCTAAATAACAACCTCGAATACCTTTTGTAAATGTGTCAGTTAGTTAACTAGGAAATTAGGATTAGGTAATTCGTAT
Organism: Typopeltis vanoorti; assembly: GCF_054136105.1. Classification (NCBI taxonomy): domain Eukaryota; kingdom Metazoa; phylum Arthropoda; class Arachnida; order Uropygi; family Thelyphonidae; genus Typopeltis; species Typopeltis vanoorti. The sequence continues at coordinate 13,262,437 of NC_143559.1, read as the reverse complement.
ATTTCAAGCCTTTACTATTGTAGACAGATTTAAGTGTTCTGTTGGGTAGTTTACAACATATTTTTATTTACCGACTTTACAATTTAATGTTTGTTTGCTAAATTGAAAATCTTTACTTTTAAAAGCAGCAGCGATAAAAGGTGGAATGAAAAATGAATGCTAGTCTTTATTTTGCATGCCGTTTGAAACAAGAAACAGAAGCTTTGTTTTCTAGGAATGTTTTATTTTTTTTGCTTTGAACAGTGTATATGAGAGTTCTTGTGTGTTTAATTGCATAACCGTACCTGTTTCGGTGCTCAATTTTATGTGAGAAGTGCAAGAAGGTTTCAAACAATTAATGAACCTTCATCTATTGTTTGCTGACATTTTTGAGTAAGAAAATAGCTGTTATGGTAGCTTTTATGGTCATTTTTGTAGTTATACACTCACCATTTTTAACGCAGTGCTTTCTTATTATTTCTGAATAAGATATGACCCATTTATTGTTCTGTGAGGTAATATTTTATCCACAAACCGGTTCAAAATCCTTTTCCAAAGGAATTAATAAGTACGCCATTTGATATTGTAATGAATATTTGATAAGTAGAAAGCGCTTATAATGAAGGATGAGAAAAAGCCCTCCTAGAAGCTGGAAATTGCTTCGTTTATTTTTTTTATTGCAACTTCTGTTCTAATGTTTCTGATGATCGCAGAAAAGACATTTTCGAAAATATCAAGGCAATTGGCGTTTCCGAAATTAAAGGAGTTGAGAACTTAGAAAGCAAGTAGATATATACATCGATGCAAATAAACAGCACATTTTTTTAATATTGCTACTCATATTAGTTATAAGGATATGCTGTCGTGCTTTTCTTACTACAAACCAGTTCTAGATAAAGCTTACCCTCTTTCTTATTACCATAAACTCTAATAAATTTGTGTGTAATATAATCAGTTATATGACGCAAAGCCAACTTTTATAGATCCTCCGATGATTTATATCCACGATTAAAAGTGTACCTTTTGTCATCCACTGTCCCCACGATTATAATGATTTTTACCAGATATGATTTATAAACTCATGCGCACAATGCATTTTGAGTAATTTGATTAGTGGAATTTTTAATGCACGTTTTATAGCCATTGCCATTGTCATGGTCATAGAATTCCCAGACTGAAGATCAATAGAAAGGTAATTATGGGCTTGAAGAAAAGTATGCTGGATTACTTCATAAACTATTCCTTGATGATATAAGAAATTCAGTGAGTGTTGGTAACGGTTGTCATGTGTTACCTACATATCTGCTCTTCGCTTGCACCGAGAACAGCCTTGATATTCGCTTAGAATTATAAAATAAAATTTAAAAAAATGTTCTCGCACTTCCTTTAATTATACATTGTACGCTGTATCACTCAACAGTACTGTTAGGAAATGAAACGAAAACGTTTGTTGAACAATAATTATTAAAAAAAAGTTTTATAAAGCCTTTGAGGAAGCATATGGAACTAAATTAATTTCCCATGCCTAGATAACCAATACAGCTAATTGTTGTTAATCTCCTGAGACAAACGTTAATATACCTAAAACGATGTCTTGGTGATAGTGTAATATAGATAAGCCGAAGATTATCTTCGTTCCTTCCTTCCTGTTCAGGTTCAAAGGAGTTGCTGAAGCACTATGATTTCCTCGAATCTTCTATCGCAAACACCATTAGAAAAGAGTCGCTGTCCAGAGTAGCGAGTAAATCAGACTCTCATGCCCTGCATTAGACATCCTCCCCCACCGATTGTGATCTCCTCTTGACTCATACTAAATTAGCAATTTTCCTGCCGTCATTCCTGCCATTAATGGGCGTTTACATTAAAGAATTAAATCATTCGTCGCATCGTACGATAGTCAACCTAACCTTTGCACTCCACTCCACTTTCATGTCATATTGCCGCATCGCTTGCAATATGCTTCTGAATACTGTGATGACGATTTCTAGCCGAAACGTAATAAGTAACCGTGAGTTAGCCGATCCCATAGCGACTTGGCAATTTTATTATTATTATTATTATCATTTATTGTGAAATTTAAATTTTCATCCCATATAACTTGCAAACCGACAAAAGCACTCCCGCATAGTCAGATAATTTAATATCTTCACCTTATAGCATTAATTGCTTTGGTTTAATCTGAGCATTCAATAAATAAATTTATCCCAGTAGCCACCGTATCCAATCATGTCCATTTTGAAGGGGCAGTAATTCGTTGTAGTGTCAGACAGCTTTCCAGCAGTCTACTGTGCAACCATCGAGAGGTGTGCATTGTATAACGCAAACCTGATTATCATCTGGAAATGTTTGGCAGCCTTCCCATTTAAACTGAAGCTATGGAATTTGACAGTTTCATTTCTGACGTTCTGATGCAAACTTTTCGTTGAGAGGATCCACTGATGAAGATTTTCTTCTGCCCATTGAAGGATGATATGGAGATCGGTGTTTCTAGTCGAAGGCTGTAGACGATCTCCAGGCCTGTGATGCTTGTGCACTGCATTGTTTGTCGAAGAAGTAAGGCGAATGGAGTGTACTAGCGAAGTTGTGGATAGCATTATTAGTAATAGAGTAAGTTATTCATGTTTAGGACTGGTGATATCCCTGAGGTACCTGCATTGGGAAGAAAGCTCGAAGAGTGGGACTCATCCACTCTAATATGCAGTGAATGACTATAGAGAAAGTTGGATACCCACTTACATAGTTGAAAGGTAGACCGAAGGAGGGCAACTTAATGAGCAGGCCTCGGTGCCAGACGCGATCATATGGTCTGGAGATGTAAAGAACAACTACCCAGGAGATTAACATTTGTAATCGAGAGAGAGAGAGAGAGAGAGAGAGAGAGAGATTTATGAAAAGAAGGAGTTTTTGAAACTCGGGTGTGTTGCCCTTGTCATGTTTGTAATAACATCGTAGTTATCGTGACCCTGAATGATGAGTAATGCCTGAAGTTATTGATACTCCGAAACGGTTACATTTGTTTTTTTTTCTCTTTTTTCGATGAATTGAATATTACTAATCAGTTAGCATTTCGCCATAGATATAACTCATGAGAACGTAACTCGGTTTCAAATAAAAAGGATGATAATGATAAACGTGACTTACCAAAAGGACGGTCAGCGTTGCCCAGTCCTCCATCTCGACTGTAAAAGAAAACACACATTTAAGTTTCTAACGCAAACACAAACAGTTTAAATGACTAAGTTTCAAGAAATTCAGATAAGTAATAACATGCACATTTATATGGTGTGAACCACAGGGTTTCGATTGCCTTATTGATGGCGGGTACTATAGAGTGGGCGCATTATGTCTGTCAGTTGCATGTGCTCATCGGCTTTTTTTGTCTTTCTTTCTTAAAAAAAAAAAACAAAATCCTACCACCCGCACTCGGTCTTTTTATCTTGATTTTGGTTGGAAAAAGATTATTGGCGTTTCTGAAGGAATTTGAATCCAAGTCTCTCCAACCAAAGAGTATCATCGTTTTCTGACATCTACGGAAGCGTGTGTCGTGAATGGAGATGCTTTTTACAGATGGCAAGTGAGGAATTCGCGTATTCCTCACAGAAAGGGGTAACAAATAGCCATAAAAGAAAATCGGCATCAGATTTATAGCGATATTAAAATTCAGATGCTGATTCAGAATTTTAGTGCCACCACAAATTCAGGCAGTGTAGGTCCACACCATATAAGTGCGCGCGCAATTACTTGTCTGAATTTCTAATCTGTTACTAATCTGAGGCAAAATGTTTAATAATAATAAAAAAATATCTAATATCCGACAATGTCATATTATATTTAAAATGTGAATAGACATAGTGCCTGAGGATAATCTGTCCAAACTCCCACCCAAAGAAAACATTAACATCAACTAAGGTTCTAGTTCTAAAACCGGTAAGGAGATTTGATTGTTGTAAGAAAAAGAAATCTAGAATACCAGGATTCTAGAATTCTAGTTATCCAGTTGCTCCATTTTGAGTAAATGTTGTTTCATCAGTGTACCTACAACCAGCGACAAAACTTCACTTGTGGGGTCATAATCTGCCTTTTCAAGATGCTGCGTGATCAAGATACTTCTTTCACAAATGAACGAATGTAAACGCACTTTATTCGGCATCTCCAAAGGGTTGTTTGAAGAACTCGAAGTACGGAAAAATCAGCGAATATTTTACACAAGACGCGTTGTATTGCGCAAAGCGCTTTCTTTTGCATTGTGTGCTAATCTCTCATTCTATACGAACACTGAATGGTCTACTTTCCATTGGACGTTGTTTAACATCAATAAAAACTTGCCGACTAGGGACAATCCTGTCTGGAAAACGGCGTGTGTATTTGACATCAGGCAAATAAAGTGAATGTTACCTTACCGCTCACTCGAAAACTGACATCCTTGCAATAAAAGAGTACAGATAATCGCGGTCAACTTAATAACACACAGGGCCGACTCTTCCAACGGTGCAAGACGTGCATTTGCACTGGGCGACAATTCAACGATGACTTCTAAGGCCGGAGCAGGCCATACTAGGCCTAAATCCTTGATACGTATGATGATGATGATGATGACAAGTTTTTTGGGGGAGGCAAAGTTGGCATAAACTATACGAAAAATAAGGGAGAAGGGGCGGCAAAATATGCTACTGCACGGGGGCCACAAAATTCCTAGGGGTGGCCCTGATAACACATTACGAAACACTATATACGAGCTCTGGGAACGCTTGCGTTAACAAAACTACGTTTAAACTTCATTACTTGCCAAATCAGACAACCCTGCTGTTATGCGACGGAATCGTCAAATGATTGTATCTTCCACTATTCCAGAATTGGACACAAGTTGATATATACAGTAGTTTTGTTTTATTAAATCTCTGAAGTTTTCCACAGATTCTTTCTTCTTTTTGTGTGGTTTGAAACGATGATCATTTAATTTTAAAATGATACTGTAGAAGCTGAACGTCGATTAATTTCAGTTCGAATTTTGGAAAGTAGGAAAGTGGGAAAGAAATTTCTGTAGTCTTCCGTAACAAATCTAGGAAGACACCTTTCTCTGCAAAATAATTCTGGAGATGAAAATGTTGTTTCGCTATCATCCAGAGACGATGCATTCAATAGGAAAATCCTAATGTCGCCACAACTCGAAAAATGCCCGAATAGTGGATTCGAAGTCACGGATCTATCTTCCGTAAATAAGAAATCATACTTCCAGAATTCATAAGGTGGGATCAGCAACCACAAGTATTATCGTGAGATGATGCATTACAAGTTTTTACGAAACCTGTTTATCCTCCAAACTCCGAATTGTTTTCTGAAAACGCGATTCTGTTTTATGAAAACGCACGCCAACTCATAATATGAAGGGGAGGGAGGGAGGAGGAAGTCCTAGAACACCTGTCATAACAATCGGATCTGGTCCTCACGCCGTCCGACTTGTTTTCTCTTTCCATAATTAAAAAGTGAATAAAAATAAATGTTTTTATTTTCGGATTTTTCTGTTCTATTGCATCTTTGGAGTGTTTATTCCGTGCATGATATTGTTGAAGCCACGAGTCAACTACGTTTGTTGTTAAGAGACTCTTTCTAGAAAAATACGCGATAGGTTCGTTCACTGTATATCATTAGTGTAGCCTTGCATACATTTTCGGGAGGATAATAGCCTCTCGTACCCATTGAACAATGGCGGATACCCGTTCAACTGTCTTGATTGAATACTGTGTTTAGTCCGTCATACCATGTTCGATGCAAATTACGAGGAGATTTCTTTTTTTTTTTTTTTTTTTTTTATGTGAATGCCACCAACGAAAGGCTATTAGCCTATAGTACATTCCTATTAGTAGCATGGGATGAGCTAATGATTAGTTAATCAGTAGGAAATCTTGCTCTATGGAAGAAAAACATGGAGCTTTTTCAAGCCACTTCAAGCCTCCAGTAAGTGGGGAGATGGTCTTACATAGGAGACCGTGTAAAGAAATTCGTCTCCCATCTAAAGCCATTCCCTGTTCACTGTGGGATTCGAATCCATAGTCTGTTGGCGAACGGATGCGTAAACCACTCGCATAGTTCACGTTTGCAGTACCTGTTTGTATTATGCTGCTAGTAATATAAATCGTGATTACAAAGTATAGCGTATTTGAATGTTACGTGCTTATGCAGCCGACATGAAATTGAATAAATTGATTTAGAAAAGCAATGAAGCTTGACATGTGGTCCACGGTAGGAAATTTAGATCTGTTTCTTTTGATTTGTATTCTTTCTCTCTTTCTCTCAGGATTCAAATTATGTGAATATAGACTGAAATCTCTCTCTCTCTCTCTCTCTCTCTCTCATTTGGTGCGCTCCCTTACACCTAACTTTTTTAATAATAACATACGTGCAAGTTTACTTCCTGCGCAGGATAATTAACAAATTTAAAAGGACAAACAGAAAATATTAATTTCACATTTCAGGACTTTCAGCGTAACTTATTTCACCGTAACAGTCCGGTCAACCAAAAATATTAAAAAAATTAAAATTTTAAACATGCTAAACAATTTCAAAAATAAATATTTATTACTTTTGATCGAATATGTAGATCCTTTAGAATCTACATTCCAAGTAATAATTTATTATTCTACTTAAAGCTTACTGAATCTACTAAAGGATAATTTACTAACAGGAATTTGAATTAAAACAAAACAAAATTAGTAAAATGCACTATAAGTACTGAAATTAAAATTAAAATCAGTACTGGATTTAAAATCAAGATATTATTTTATATATTTGTAGCTAAAGAAGAAACGGCTATCAGGCTTCTTATTTATATTTTATAGTTTATTTTACGCTTTTTGTTATATCAACCTCACGCGAAAGGCGGTACATTAGATTTTTTGGTGTGGGCAGCACCGTAATGCAATATGATCATCAAGATCAGCATTTCAGAATGTATAAATGAAATATGAATTCTTAATGTGGTTATTATAAATTTCTTTTGGTAAGTGGTGATACCACATGGCTGTGACAATATTTCAAACATGATCGCTGTCCTGTCTTTATCTAGAGGTACAACCCCCCTTATAAATCAGGTAATCATAGATGATATCATAAACCATTCCGTGCGATAATAGCCCATCAGCAATATTATTGAATTTTATGCGCCTCTTGTTATCAATAGAAGCATTTGATATAGCAGTGACCAATGACTCCAGTGGTAAGTGTCTTTTGGACTCTTCAAAAGTCTAGGGCAATTCAAACGTATCCTCCCTTTTGACCAGACCTTGACCAATTTATCGTCCAATATCACAACTATTTCTTTCCACCTGCTTATAAATATCATCTGGTGTTACTTTGGAAGTACAAAAATCTCACAATACTTCTGGCTTGAACAAGGGAGAAATATGTTTGGACATGCCTTCACAGCCAGTACAGTGTCGCCACTTGTCTTGAAAATATTACACCATGTACAGGAACGATGAACCCTTGGGATTCAACTTTCATTTGCATATTCTTAACTGTCCATAACACTAAATCATGTCATTTGTTTACTTGACATAGGAAACACTTTTCGATTTTTTCTAGAAAGAAAAGAAAAATCCGAGAGCAGCAGTTATATTTGCTTTTTTTGTCGCACGCTGAGAGCTGCAAATCTAGGTTTTACGTTTACAAGATGCACGTATGCAAAAGTATAGTTAAGCCTGTTTCATATGAAACATATATTTCACATTATATCAGGTCGAACATAGTGAGGTTTTATGGTGTTCTTTTTATTTTAATATTCTTTGTTGTCGCTGTTGTAATGTGGTGAGCCATAATTTTATTTTAAAAATAAAGAGGGATTGAGATTCATATATTTTTTAAATATGAATCACAACCACGAAAGACCGTAGACCTGTTGCTTAGAGTTAGATAATCCTGAAACCCTGTTGGAATTATTTTCATGCTACTTCAGGCCTTTAAATAAGCAAGATGGTGGTACTAAAGATACTTACAGGCATCCAGCGGGATTCGCACCCAACACTTGTTGGTTGGAAAGCGAAAGCATTATGGACTTGACAGTCATAATCAACACGGGATTTTATGCTCTTTTTATTTATTTTTTTACTAGATCTACAAAATAAAACGCATTTTAGTTTGTTCAGGGATGCCGTTGATTTAAACTTATAAATTAAGAATTTGGACGCCATTTAGTTTGAGAGGAAGAATATATTGTAATAAATGAACAATAAAAACATCTCAGGCTTCAGCTTGTCCTAAATCTAAGCAGCTGTTTCTGTTTTAATGAATCTGTTCTTTTGAATTGTTTTTGTAACTGAAATAATACATTAGTGTCCGTATTCTTTTGTGATTAGTTTTTATTCGTATTTAAAAATTATAATCAGTCTTCATAATGGATTATTTTTTTAATTTACTGCCTAGGGCACTAATGTATCAGAGGGTGTCGACCTATATACATTAGTACTGTGGGTTAGATAAGGGAATTGCGTGCCAAAGAAATACCTCTTTACAATAAATAATTATAAAAACGTACTTTGAAAAATTAACTATTAGCTCTTCTTTTCCGCGATCGTTCAATCACAATTGAATGCTTTCTCGATCCTTGGTAGCTCAATGAGGTCATAGTTTACTTGTCATCATACCAAACAACCCCGATTTCTTTTCTCTGTTTTGAGTCAGTCGAGCTATATTTTTTCCGCTTATGTAATTTGTATAGCTGTTATGAGGAGTTCTAATTTACTGATGCACAGAAAAGCATATCTGAAAAATTAATTTTAACGAGAATTTTGTAAGCCAAATTTAATTCATAAATCTTAAAATTTACCCAATAAGAATGCAAGCCAACAAATGAAGACTTTTTTACACCACTAATTCCTAATGAAAACTTTTACTGTGAAGGCATTGTGACAGTGGCGTGTGGCTAGAGCTTTTGTCGCCTAGGGCGGTCCCTGAGTTTGCCGCCCCTCTCAATGCACACCAAAAAGACTACAAGAAGTCAAAACGACGTATAAGGAAATAAATCAAAACACTATGTTTACTTTTGAAGTAAAACTTTAATTCCAACATTCTAAAATGTTATTTTTCTTGCTTTTCTGTTAGTAAAATCGTCGATGACATTGGCGAAGTCTATTTCATAGTAATATATTTAGAAAAACTCCTCTCACAACTAGCATCACTTACAGCAATTGTGAGGAAAATTAGCAGTCGTATTACAATATCTGGAACTGAGTTCTCGAGACTATTTTAGAATTAACCGCAAAAGTTCAAAAAGGTTCAAAGTGCCGCCCTTGGCGGACAGCTACGCCACTACATTGTGAAGCAATAATATTAATAATTCAAGCACCATCTCTGTGGTATTATAAATTGGCATTACTTTAGAATATTCTTGCGAAAGAAAGAATAAAATAGCAGTCGGTCTACATGACAATATCGAAGTCTTGACTTGTCAGACTAAGAGAGTTAAAAATTGAATAATGTGCCACTTTTACCGTTTTTTTTTTATTCCCAACTCTTTCATTGGACTGAATTAAATGTAATTATTCATGTTTCTTTCCAAAACAGAGAACCGGTGGTTTTTTCTTAGAATATTTTTAAAACCTGAAAAATCGCAGCAAGCTGTTCTAAGTCATTCTCTCTCTCTCTCTCTCTCTCTCTCTCTCATTTTATGGTTATATGGCAGTGAGGTAAAAGGATATTAATCCTCGCCTGCTATATCGCATCGCAACATGAAATGTGTTTGCATTATCAATTTCAATGTTAAGAATTATGTAATCGTTATTTTCCAACCAAGCAGAACGGAGAAAGAATGAAATTTGTGTAAGTGTAATGAAAAATTTTAACAGGTCTTAGCCACGGATGGTTGCGTGATCACTGCCCACTCGTTTACTCTTTCGGAAGGCAATTCTAAATAGTAAGCGATAAAAGTGAATCCTCATTTTACCACATTTGCTTGCACATCATC